>NW_022693771.1:731208-793296 GCF_011630105.1 Anneissia japonica | reverse complement strand
GGCCTTGTTCTTCTCCCACCAAATTTTCAGAAATTTAAAAAATAAGTGGAGAGAGAAAGAAAATTGTATTCAAATTTAAGTCTGAAAGTGCCATTTTCGGCCACTAGCGGTGCCATAATCATCAGTGTCCTTACCTCAGCCCCAACCATGGTAGGGCTGAGGTGGGTTAGACCTTCTATCTATGAAAATCCCTCCCTGGGCCCCTTCTTTTTGAATTTCTGGATCTCACCACTGTCCTGTATGGAAAAAGTTCACAACTTTGGCACTGCTGTAAGCCTACAAATATACAATTCTTGTAGGAATGGTAATGAAATTATTTGAGTAAGATAAATGTTGGCAATAGGCCTACAGTACAGTAAATGATGGTTGAAAATAGGGTACATGGTAGTGCAAAGTAATGCACAAGTATGACAGAAAGCCAAGGTTGAAGTGATTGATGTTGTTAATTTAAAAAGTATGGTAATGTAATACCGGAATCAGGTGGAACATCTTTATGCACTGTTGTCAAGAAAAAACACAGAGGCAGCATGAGCATACTTTCAATGATCCTTGCTACTCATTTGAAATGTAAAATGCTGGCATGGCAGACAGATTTATGGTGTATTAGTGATGGTGTAGCACCATGTAAGGGTTAAGCCAAACCTTTCTCCTCTTTTCTATGTGATACAGGCACTTCATTGGCCTATTCAAAAAAACCCTATTTTACAAGTTTCAAGTTTCTTTTATTTTATATTTGGCCTTATATTCTCTTTCCATCATATTTTTTTAGAAGTAAGTTTCCACTTAATACAAATGATATTTGCCCTAGGTGACATGTTATTGTACTGCATGTTTCCAAATGCTTGCGCAAAAATCTCCAGAGTGATGTGGGTGGGAACCCACGACCTCCCGATAACTAGCCTGATATACTGAGCATTTAACACGATAGTTATATGGTAGGGCAACATCATTCATATTATTATTTCTCCTGTGGAAAAAAACGCCATCGGAAAGTTCCCACTGAAGTTCTGCAGACATAGATCCCACAGTATTGTGTATAAGCCCGTAAAAGAATCAAAGTAGGCTTATAATTAAGTTACACTCAATTCCCTTAGCCCATGCAGTTATATAATATGGACCTACCTACACTTTTTATGAGCCCAATGCTATTCAGCCTAAAAACAGTAAAGGTGGAAGGTCATGTGTTGAAAATTTGGTGTGAAAAGATCCAAACTTCACCTGGTATTCTAAAAATATAGGGACACTCCTAAAAATCTTACTGTATTCAGGAGCAGTTAAATGATGACTGTCTACCCTAATTCATTTTTCTAAATGAAGCATCTCAACATTGATTTGATCAATAACCTCTGTCCATATTAGGCCCAATAAAAACAATTATTAGTTTTATTAACCTCACCTGTATGTCTTCCATAGTATTGAAAAAACATTTAAAATATTTTTTTTTTACTAAATAGTTTACTCAATTATGTATTTTACTTTGAATATCAATGTACCAGCAAACAACCCAAGGGTGATTTGGCTTTGAAGAAAAATAAAATTCCTACCTCATCACTTTAAAGCCTAGATAGATTAATAAACTAATAATGGTTTTATATTGAGCCTTAAAGTTTTGTGACAACAACCTATATGAATACTACCGTATAGGGATTTGATATGACATTATCATATCCATTATATGAGCAAAAAACATGTTTCTTATCTCTTCCCCCTTTTCCACAGGACAGATTACTCAGAAATTCTTGCAGAAATCTAGCAACAGGCAATATCGAGTTGGAAATGTTTCCCTTGGTAGCAATATAAAAAGGGCCTTATCTTCATAAACATGGTTTTGTATTAAAAGTCCCCCTACTACCGGTATATGTTTTGGTTATTAAGCATAGTTAACTTTTTATTTTGTTTTTCTTAATCTTTTAACTTTTTTTCTCTCTAGCCCCCAACTGAAATTCATCCAGATGAACTAAGTACTGAAGAAAAATCAAATTGTGTTGTGAACGCTGAAATAAAGTCTATAATGGTAAGATTTATACTCATCAAGATATTATATATCATCAATGTTTTATTTAGCATTTATAACATGTATATACAATTTTTTAATAATTGTGACTATACTATAGATTGAATAAGTTCATATGAATTTGGTGGCCTATTTTTATGGGTCCAATTTGCAAGTGCTACATAATTATCGCTTTGTATAGGTTGAAATATTGATGTCTGTTGTCTGAGATGGCATGTGGTATCCATTAAATCTAGGAGGAATAATTCATAGGTCACTGTTGCCATGGTAGAATACCATATCATTAGAATGACAACATTCTCTGACATGTGGGAAAAAAACTTTTTTTTTAAATTTATTTTTTTTTAAATTTTATCCAAGGCAACAAGCAGTGTTGAAACCAGTGGAGAAGCTCAACTAACCCCAGTTGGAAAAATAATGAAAATCTTGCGCCCCCTTAAGGCTTGGGCCGCTGGCTTTAACCAGTGAGAGCTAATAGCTGTTACGTCCTCACTCCCATATCAATTTGTTTGGTCTACTTTACTGCAAACGACCGCTGGCTTGAAAACCACCCTATCTCTTTACCATTAGCCCTTCTTCAAAAACATTGACTGATTTTACCACAAAAACCAGAGCTCAAAAACTAGGTCGATTAAATTAGGTTGAAACAGTTTATAGAAGGTAATAAATATAGCTATTGACAAAATATTTGGCCCCAGGAAATATTTTGAGTGAAATTTCTTTTAGTACCTTCCTGTTAGTTATATTATACAGTATTAGAATTAGGCCTACTGTATATGTAATAATAATTTTGAATAAAAAAAAAAACACACAATTTGTGTGTAGGCTGTGCCCTTGATTGAAGTAAGGTGCTGTTTCAAATTTATTTACTTTTCTGGAGAACGGTAGGTCTATGGATATGTCTTATAATGACTTTCCATGAGAAATAGGAAGATGAAAAAACTCTGCCCTGGGACCAAGCTTAATGGGAGACTATATTGTGGCCTAAGCCTACTGGGGATGTGAGATTGAAATTCTAATATAATATAACTAATAGGAATAAACCATAAAGCACAACATAAGAAATCGATTTAACTAATAAATAATACACACAATGTTCACCATAGGAAGGTACTGAAAGAAATTCCACTCAAAATATTCCCTGGGGCCAAATATTTTTTAACAAATATTGTTTGCAATAGCTATATTTATAACCTTCTATAAACTGTTTCAACCTAATTTAATCAACCTAGTTTTTGAGCTACGGTTTTTGACAATTTTTTTTTTTGGGGGGGGGGGGGGGCAGGCCGGTTCGGCCCGCCCTTCAACCCCACCACTGTATAGATTAGCATTATGAAGAATAGTACAAGATAAGAATCTCGCTTTCAAATATTAATCTCATCACTGATTTGAATCACATTCTCATGATTTGAATGCAGAAAGAAGAGTGGCCTGACTTTAAATTCAGAGACTTTGTGGCATCCCTTGATATTGGGACTCCGACAAGGAAACGGAGACAGGCTTCAAGCGTTAATTCAAAGATAACGGCTGATGATGTAATATATGTAAAACCAACACCTCAACAGATTGGCGATGATCTTGAAATTCAGTTTGTTGTTAAATCAGGTGGGTTTGCCTTTAAAACATAAGCAATGCCTTAAGTTCTACACAAAATATATGGGAAAAAAACCTAAAAAATAAAACTGCGACATTGAATTGTTTAAATCAAAATAACCATGCAAGATCAACTATCAAAGTTGGAGATAAAGAGTTGTTAATGATACAGATTTACTTCAAATATTCTTTAATTTGCTAACAAAAATTTACTAGGCTGGTCTAAAGGCAAATATTATAGGAATAGTATTAAATAAATGTCAATTAATTGACATATATATTTTTTTCTTTTATTTTCAATAGTTAATTTATTATAATATACAAAATTAGGCATTAAGCATTATGTTGTTGAATTTTCAGGTTCAATAGATTTTTATGACAGATCTTTCAAGATTCAAATGCAAAAAAACAGTAAATTTTATACATTAGGCACTGCATCATGTATATAACAATGTGTTTTCTAATAATTAGGTTGATTTAATTTCTCATCAATTTACTCTTTTATTAGATCTAATGTAAGTTATGGAATAATATTGATTAACATATTACCAGTATATAAAGATTTTTTTTACTCATTAAGTTTTTCCTAAATAAGTAGTCCATTAGTCAATTATATAATTACTTGTTGCATGGAAGTTATATAATAATATTTGTATGTTAATAGGTTTATCTTATCTCATCAATCAATCAATACATATTTAATTCCAATTTCAAAGTCAGCTCGGCCTAGCCAAATGAGGTTGAACGATATACTTGAGTTGGCTCTGTCTGTTAATGCGGCCAGAAAATATATATAACATTCTAAAATCTGTATTTTCCAATCAGCACCAAATTCAAGGACTGAGATACAAATTGTTTTGTTTTATGCACAAAATAGGTCCACTTTGAAAAATGGGTCCAGATTTCTCATATTTATGCATAAAATGGCTAAACTTTTAGGGATATTGGTCTAAATTATTTGAATTTTCGCGTAAATGATTCCACCCTGACATTGTCCATTACAGTTTGAAAATCCTGGCTATGGCAGATGTCAATCAGTTAATTAATTATTTAATATATCACCTGGAAGATAAGCCTATATGTAATATTATTTTTGAGAGAAAATGTTAGGAGTACATGTTAGTTAATCATGAGGTTTATCTCATCTTATTAATGATTTAAGTATACGGTTCTAATTTTGTCATGAATGTAAAGAACAGCAATAACTTTTTGAATCTCGCTTAATATGCATTATTACAATGCACTCCTTCATAACATGACTATGCAT
This sequence comes from Anneissia japonica, assembly GCF_011630105.1. NCBI lineage: Eukaryota > Metazoa > Echinodermata > Crinoidea > Comatulida > Comatulidae > Anneissia > Anneissia japonica. Next base: position 788,422 of record NW_022693771.1, on the reverse strand, counting down.
TTTTGTATGATCACTAGATAAGAGCTGCTGTTTATCATAGGTTGCATCTGTAGTTAATGATTATATTATGTTTTTCCCAGGTACTTCATACGTTCAAGGTAAAACTTTAACTGAACAACTAAATAAAAATAGGGAGCAGATAAAATCAAAGGTAAGGAGTTAGTAATACATTACTTATCTAATCCTGTCATTTATCTTAATTCTTTCCTTTAAAATATTCCAAATGTATCAATAAAACCAAGAACATCACCAAAATTTGAATGTCCCTTTAATCCAGATTGCATTATAACCTAGGAAAAAGAAATCTATTAAAATAATTTGTAATGTCACATCATTTACATTCTTATAAAAACGAAGACAAAGAAGCATTTTGCTATCAGCCAGTCATTCATTTTAAATCTTCTGGTATTTTAAACGCTATCAATCATATTATTTATATTTATTTATAATGCACCATTCAAACAGTAAAGATGGAGACCAACACTGGGTTCAGGCTAGGATTCGGGGCCCCATTTGACTGTGGCCCTGGCTTCGTCCCCCGAAAGCTCACAGGCGTTATGCCACTGAGCAGAAGATTATTAAGAACTATACCTCTGTAGTTTATGACATGTTTTTGGCTTCGGATACATAAGATTGATATTCATACAATGTTGATGACATAATACACAGGGGTTTCATATCTATGGTCATTAATCAGAGAGGGACAAAAGTTCAAAAACCTTCATTAGCTAGTGAGCACAAGCTACTAATGATAATTAGACCAAGAAATCTGTTGTCATCCTTAATGAGGATGGTGTCAAGAGTTCAGACCTGCCATGGTAAGGTATCTCAAAAAAGAAACTCAACAAATCTAAATGCACTCTAATTAACCATTTAGATCATCCATCTTATTCATTAGACACACTTGTTTTTGATTGATTAAGAGTCAAAGATGATTCAATTTGTTATTCATCAGGCTTCTAAGAACAAGTGGATTTTAAATACTGAATTAATCCAATTGTTTATGAGATGGATAATTAGATTCCAGTTTGAATATTCCCTAGATATATTACTACATAAATTACAATATTTATGTAGGATATTATAGAAAAAATACAAGCAAGAAAGAATCAAACAAATGTTGGCACTTCAGATAGTTTATCAAGCTCAAATGGTGTCCAAGATAGGGTGTCAACATTTTGCAACTCTGACATTCACACTTCGCAACATACAACGTCTTGGTTACGAAATATCTACAGAAGAGTAAATTGTGTTTGTGTAGCCAGGGGGATTTTTAGGAGTTTCTTTTTTATACCCCAGTGGATGTTTTTTTCTTCACACTGGAAATTCCTTTTGTAGGATAATTACAGTAAGCCTAACTTGCTACTGCAAGAAATGCGCTTTTAGCCTGAACCCCATTTGTCTCGTTAGGTGGTGAACCCAATGCTCTGAACCATCATATTGTAGATGCTGCCTACAGGCTTGTTTATGCTTCAAAAATGTGCTCTTTACTACCAAGCAATTTCCATTTGAAACATAATATTGTTAACAAGGTGTGGATTTCAAGAATTTCGATATTTTAAATGAGTAGGCCTACTCCTTAACAAAATAGAAAAATGTGTTGTAGCACAAGCAGAATGTAATAAGCAGATTTACAAGATTTGTATTACTTCCACATGCTAGGGTCACGCATTTGTTTATCAGCATGTCTTCTATATCTCATCCATCTAGTCTCCCAATCAGAAGCATTATCTATACTATCATCTTGTACTAGTATGACAGTATCTTCAACATTACAATTGTCCCATCCATCTTTATGCCAGCATGACCATCAACATATTATCTGTAGCTAGAGATGACCTTTGGGTAGATTTATGAGCCCTTTTCTAGTGTCCATTTGCCTTTTGGTGATCACGTTGCTGTGATTATGCTATAATCCTGTTTTTACATGGAATTTGTGATAAAGCACTGTGTTTGTGTATCTGGTTAAAATGTTTTGGTGATACCTGTGCTGTGTGTTTATACTCAAAGAGCAACTGAATGCATATTGTACAGGTAAATATTGATGCCGGCCCCTGGTATTACTATAATGTAGATCAGTTAAGGGAGCTTAAACTAGACATGTCTTGGGCCTGTTTCTGCTGGCAAGAAATAATTGATTAATAGACCGAATTAGCAATCAACGCTGTTCAGCTATAGAGGGTATTCGAACCAAAACAAACGCACGGAGATAGGCGACTTACACAGTCACTTAAGAAAATAGCCTTTACTAAAACATCTCATACACGCTTTGTGTGTAAAGTTGAGTGTGATTTAAATTAACAGAAACCATTGTTACATGTTTATGAATGTAATGTCGGCTTTTCTCTACGATTGTTTATGCCGAATGTGAAATATAACGAGAATAAAACGTACATTAGTCGAGTCTGCCTGTGTTACAGCACGATGACGGCAGCCGTATATTCACTCACCGTGAATCATGGCATTGGTCGATGAATGTGCTTGTTACAAAACTCATGAAATGTGTTGTACTTGAAAATTTTAAGTAGAGCTAAGTTATTTAAAATTATTGAATAATGTTCCTAAATTCACACCAATAACTTTGGCAGACTGGATGTCTAAACAAGTAAAAGACTTGATGACAGCACGGAGCTGAACGTTTACAGTCAGGCCTCACTCAATCATCACATCCAGCCATGTCGCAATGTCGTGCAAGACATGTTAGGGGCCGAGGCCTGTAAAAACTCTACGTATATTTATGTTAATTTTACATGAAAATCAAATCAAAAATCTTCTGATGGTTCTATGAACCTTCCTTAACCTATCAATGTTTTAAAAAGTATCTTAACCGCGTACTTTGGTTTTTATTTTCTTGTTTTCCAAGACCATATAAAAACTCGCAACGTTATATAATAGGACTTTTAGGCTCTGTTTACAATTTTATACCCATTCGGCCAAATTGTGATGACGTCATCTTTCGTCGTTAATTCGGTCTATTGCAGAAACAGGACAAGTTCAAATCAATTTTTAAAAAGCAATTAAAACACTGAATGATATAATGTTTGACAAAGAATGGATTATTGCTGTACACTTGTTTGCTGTGACACACAATAACAATTATTAGTTGAAAAATTACCATACTGGATGTAAAAAAAAGTTCGCACTTCCACTGTATTTTTTATGAACCTAATTTTCATTAATTTTTGATTTATTTATTATTTTTATTTTTGATTACAGTCATTTGGGTGGGAGAAGCATTTATTCTGGGGAGGCTGTGTAGGGGAAGTTTATTTGATGGGGGAATTTATTTAAAGTGGACGTTTTTAAAAAAAATATGGTATTTAGTGTTCGTTGGTAATAAATAGTAACGTAATTTCCACCTGAGGTGAGCGGTCAATAACCGATTCTGCTTACACAAAATGCAGTAGCAACGTGTAGGCCTAGGTCTGAATAACCGATTAGGAATAATTGATTATTTAGAGTGTTTCAGGAGAAACAGGCCCTTAAAATAGACATGTCTTATGAATGTCTGGAAACACTGTTTATTAATATTAATTTCTACCTGATGTGAGCGGTCAATAACCAATTCTGCTTTACACAAAATGCAATAGCAACGTGTAGGCCTACAGACTGTCTGAATAACCAATTAGGAATAATCACTTATTTAGAGTGTTTCAGCAGAAACAGGCCCTTAAAATAAACAGTTTATTTATTAATTTATTCACTTTTACTCAGGGTAAACTTCCAGCTAAAAGCTGATCATTTTCAAAAATACACGACATGAAGAATAACAATTAGGGCTGTACATTTTATGATATAAAAATCACAATTTGCAATATGTATTTTCTTTATTTGATAAAATATAATTTAAAGAATTAATAGATTTCTAGATGATAATCTATATTAATACTTGAAATACTGATTCCATTTGTAGTTCACTAATAAATCAAATGTTTATTATATAATTTCACTGAAAACTGTCATGATTTTTACAGTGGCAGGGCCAGAAGGGGGACAAACACCCAAAGCACAGTCTGTGCCCCAAACATCAAGAAAAGGGAGGTGGGCACTCCAGGCTTAGAGCCCTAGGTTGGTTTTTAACTATATCTATTATATTGATTTTGCAGGGCCTTCATGGAAATATTTTCAACGTAGAATATAAAAATGCCAAATTTAAAAAAAAATTACATCCCTGGTCTAGGCTTTTGAAAGACAGGCGAAAGTTGCCCTTAATTTTTGTCTCTTAGACAAAATTTTCATCTTTTGAGTAAACAAACTTTGTTTAACAGTGTGCAATCGTTTGTTCAGCTAGTGTTTCTGTGATGTTTTCATCCAGGAATAAACTGACTAAAAATATATTTTGTGAAGCATGCCGCGTGTGGCAAATCCCAGTAGTGTGTTCTGTGGTTGTTCATATGTTGCTAAATCAACATTATCACCAACATGTGGTCTTAAGATATTCTCTCCCCATCTTTCAACCTGACATCGTCGAGGTAGAATAATATTTATCATTAGTACACCAGGCCTGATTAGAATAGAACATGGCTGAGTTGCCTAAGGATCAGAAAGGATCTGACAGCATTTTTATAGTAACAAAGCTACTTTCAATGAATTATTATTTTAGGTAGTTTTGTTGTATATTTGGGGAGGTTTTTATAGTATTTTTTTAAAAAACTAGGTTTTCTGCAAGACTGATGAGCCCTGAGAGTTAATACTTTCTATACAAACCACTCACATATCTGGCAGACCAAAAGGGGGATATAGGCAATGTTCCAAACTCATGTATTGTAGTACATAATTATTGCTGTGAAGCAGCTAATTCATATTCTTGACAGCAATTTGACCTCTGAAAGGTCATTGTTTGTCAAAAAACAATCGCCTAAGACAACTGAAAAGCGGAGTTTCCTTCTTTCGTTCTGCTGGGTAAAATCAATTACTTTAGACAATGTTTGTAGACTAACCTACTCGTACCAACGTCGGCATGTCGCGACGCTGGAGTACTATTCAGCGTTTTTACTATATTTCTAGGTTTCCTATTTCTACGTTTAATCGGCCCATGTCTCAACCACAATATTTTGAGGCCAATATTATTTACGAACCTAGTTAAACTTATTTACTCGCCTATTTCAACGTGCTAATTATTACATATATATAATAATATAATATAATTCTGGATTTATATAGCGCCTCCCGTTGACCTCGAAGCGCTTGAACATTATTACCCCCGGATCACTGGATCAAGCACATATGGAAAACACACTCAAGCCCCATAGGGGAATTCCATAATGTTGCAGCTGTGTTCAGCGAAGGCTGTGTTTGAACCTACCAGGTACCCACTTGTACTCCTGGGTGGAGAGAGACAACCGTAGATAAAGTGCCTTGCCCAAGGACACAAGCGACTTGCACAGCGAGAGTTTTGGCGACGCTTGTTGTAGACTGGCATAGTGTTTTCGGAAATAAATACCATTTTATACACATGCGCAGATCGATTCGCCAGCAGCGAGTCATCGCCAGCAGAGAGATGTCACTGCAGCATTATTGTACACGGTACCAACGCCGTTCTAATATAGACAATGGGTCGTGCTCATATTATTTGTTATATTTTTATTAGTCATTATTTTCACTTGACTCGCATAAATAATTTTGTTCGAAGAACATTTTATGCAGTTGTACTTCGCAGCATTTCACTTGCAATTTGCAATTTCTAGTTTATATTATATACACTATTTAAAAAAATAAATGTTACATAGTTTAGTTGTTTCATGATTAATAGCATAGTCATAGAAAGGTTAAGCATTATTTTTTTCATAGGCATTGTGTATGAATGAAACATGAACAAATAATTTGATTATTGAAACAAATATTCTTTGTTTTGATTACTGGTCATGATTGAATGTAAGATATAAAATATTGTGTTTTGTATGTCATTGTTTGTTGCTCTATGTTACTTTATCCAAGCTATGCCTTCTAGGTTTGTTAGTATTTTATGAACCGTGAATTAGGCCCGATGAAAAAAAAAATGATTAGTTTATCGATGGAGGTATTATACGTCCATGGTTTATCATCCCTGCTCGCATGTCTTTTATAGTCTTGGGAAAAACCATTTTTTTAAGTAAATAGTTGCTTGTATCTCAATAATGTATTTTACTTTGAATATTAATGCACCAGCAATGAAATTATAAACTTAAATTGAGGACTCCAATCAACTTCAATAAAAAAAATATGTGCAAATTCACACCAACAAACATTCTAGTGGAATCCAAAATCCTAGCTTTTGCACCACAAAATTGAACGTCATAAAAATTTTGGGGAATTAGGCTATCCAATTACTTAACTTTATGGGAAGGTACAAAAAGCTAGGCCACCCAAGAATTGTCCCTGTATCTGCATAGGGGACATCTGAAGGATCAAGGTCAAACGACAAATGAAGCCTATAAATTAGCTTTAGGATTTAATAAGAAGTTAATAAAAGAGAATGGCAATTTAACTAAGAAAATATACACAGGGTGGATATACTAACAATTTGAATGGTAGATATCATACAGTACTAACATTTTGAATTACTGCTAAGGTCACTGTGAAATACCTTGGCTGGCAAAACTGTTTTAAGTATGGTGTCTGTATCAAAGTTTGGGAACACCTGTTGTCTGGTAAAAATTGTTTATCATCATCATGGAGACATAATATCTAATAATTATGGTAATCAGGAGGGGGAAGGGGCAGATCTAGAGATGTCCAAAAGGGGGAAGGGGTGGGAAAACAATTGAGAGACAGCACTACCCTAGGGGGTCCCAGAAATTTTTGTTTTCTAGATGCCCGGATATAACCTCTGAGACGTTTTTGGCGATCTGTAATTTCTTTTTATTTATTTCTTTTTTCTGGTTTCCAAAATGGGGGGGGGGGGGGTGCAGGCTAGCCCTAAATCTGCCCCTGGTAATGTAGGCTGGTCTGAGAATTGTGGTTGTGAATGAATGGACATTTTTTTGGCTAGCCAACATATTAGTTTTCAAATTTAGGAAGTTTTCAATTTGCTATAAGGAAGTTCTTCCATTTCAAATATTCCTCTGGGATTTTTAGATAATTCCACTATTTGAAAGTAATATAACAGAAAACATAGCATGTTCCTTCTAGTGGTGAAAGTTATGATTACATGTTAAAGTGGGTACTTCTGTTTATGTAGGACGTTTGCAGCGTATTTCACTACACTAACATACACTTTTTTTTAATGAGAACCAGTAAAAATGTCTAGGCTCAATGTTCATTTTTTTTTTCTTCTTTCGCTGAATTAAGGTTCAAGATATTCTTATTTTGTTCTTATATTTACAAACTTTTCAAAGATAGAAAATTATTATTGTACAGCAGTACTGTATATTACTGCACTGAGAATATTATTACTTAGTCACACTTACAGTAATGCACATACAGTATACAATATATTGCTCATTTAGGGACCTAAGCCTCAATTTGTTCTTCTTTTTTAAGCATACCAGTAATAGTCTTGGTGTTCTTATAAATATATGTTCTTATAAAAAAAAAAGTGTTTATGATCTTCAAAAATCGTAAGAGGTTGATTGTTTTTGTCAGGTGATTGTTTTTGTCAGGTATTGTTGAAAATATTGCAACATGTGTTGTAAAAAGAAACTCAACTACGCCCATGTTTATAATTCTGTAACAACACAATAACACTACTGTATGCATCAATGCCGTTCTCACATTAAATTTATAAGCAAAAAAAAAAAGATTCACTGCTGGCTTTAGTTTGAAGTGTTGGAATATTTTCATCTAAGACTATTCTAAAGTTGTTTTTTTTTTTTTTTTTTTGTTAAATCTAAAGAGAAACTATTTAAAGTTTTAATTGATTCTCTTGTTTTAGCATTAAGAGACTTTGTAAACAAAAACTTTTACAAGTATATTACCATATAATTTTCATTCTTATTCAGTTTTATTGTACGCATCTGATGGATAAAAAAAAGTTATTACTGGTGTTCTTTGACCTCATAAACCACGTAAAGAAATGAAATGAACCTCTAACGCCCAAAGGGCTTAATTTGTACTCTCATTCAAAAGTACTGCAGGCTCACCAATGTTATCTTATCTGTTGGATTACCATCCTTGCAGATTTTCAGATGTTGAGAAGGTAGAATTTGAAATTCCATAGGCCTATTATTTGATCTTTACATTGATACAGGAAGTTCATATTTTATCTAACCTTAAATGGAGTTATTAATATTCTAATAATGTGATTATGTTTCAGTTTTTCAATCGACCATTATGATATTGTTAATAACTGACTATATTTGAATCTGAATACTAAAAATATTTTATTGACCAACATAAAAGAAGGAAATGCATTTGAAAACTGGCAAACTTTTAAAATCACAAAACATAGTACCGAATATTAAAATCAACAATTAATATTATAAACAATGAAAAATTTAAATATATTGATATGAGGGCCTACAAGAGAAATCAATTTATATACAGAATACATAAAAAGGTATAATATATTAGTCAGGCTCTGAGAAACACAAAAACAATATTTGACTAAAAACTCAGGAGTGATTAATGAGATACATATTTTTGAATATTTAACAACTGGGGGGGGGGGGGGGGGGGAGGAAGGTGGAAAAAAGGGTGGTTGCGCTTTAATATGAAATAATTTATATAATTCTGTTTTGTTTGAAATGATCCATAGAAATTTGACCTTGATTTAAACATTTGTTTGAAGAAGCATAAAATACATCTGAAGCCACCAAGCAAAATCAGTCCGTCATTCCTTGGTTCCTATTTTCCGATGGCTAATTTATTTTATTCATTTATTTAAATCTCTGTCCAAAAACATGTGACATACCTAAATATGGTCATGATGACATTACATCATGACCATATATAGGCACATCATGACTATATATGGGCATACAACAGTATTTTGAAAGGCTGTACAGAGGTTTATGCATATGAAGCCATTCATCAGGGGTGTCTTTAGGAAGTACCACAGCCATATTAATTTGGTCAAGTTAAAAAAAAAACAAATAAGTTTTGCATTGCCATGTAGGCTGTTTTCTGATGGCCTAATTTATTTTATTATTTATTTTAACATTTTTCTAATTTTTTTTGTCATGAATTTTGGTACAGTGAATACAGAAGTAATTTAATTTCATTTTCATCTGTCTAGATCTTTTTGATCAGGTTTTCATTATCAGAATATAACGTGACCTTATTAATTACAGTCGAAAATGAAATCTTAATTGCCTATTAATATTTCATTTTTCGAAAAATGTTTGGACATTATATCACAAACATGCTCATCACCATGTACCTATCCCCACCACATTATGTTATTAAACATTTAAGCCTACAAAAATGTCAACTGAAGAATTTCTGACAGTAGTAATAACTATTTTGAGACCTGACCTTGAAATATTTGTATGAACTGAAAAGCTAGTGTTTGAGACATTCCTTGGGGCTAGGAGTTCAGGTAAACCACATTTTAAGTGTAGTGGCAAGATTATTATCAGGTAGTTTAATAGTATCCTATATCATCCTCATCCCTCAACCACAAGTAACATAAGTCCTTGAAAATTGCAGTGAACAAAAGCTAATTATTGGCCTATAAATATAATCAATAGCACAGGTCTCCCTCTAATCATGGACCCTATTAATAGGTCCATGCTCTAATTAAAGTCCCTTCCAGCTATTTTTCTCAGTGCCTTCAAAGCTTTAAACAACGGTAAATAAACAGTTGCTGTAAAGTTTGAGGGTACAATACTTTGTTTATTATTTATAGTGATAAGAACAACAGTATTATAAACAATTAATGCCCTCAAAACTTTACACTAATTGTTTATTGTTGTTGTTATCACTGCCTGTACCACCACAATTACAAACTTATTTTTATGATATAACAATTAATTTTAGCTTAATAAAAATTACAAGTCTTCCTGCACCACTTTTGGGATGGGGGTTTCAACAGTCTTTAGCAGTTTTGGTCTTTAATTTTAATTAATAAAGATAAAAGACATTTATTAATTTGGGACCACAAAAAAGTTAACTTTTATTCTGGCATGACTGCTTCAGCCCGCAGTATCACTCTTTGCATTGGGCACAGCCCAGCCACGTTGAATCTAGCATAGGATTTCTAGCATTTCAATTATGCCAAACCTAGTGTTATAGGCATACCTCTGTAGAATATCCTGGCAATGGGTCAAAAGAAAAATGTCACAAAGACAAATATTTACATTCATGATATCAGAAAATGAAAATAGGCTTCTGTAGTGATAAAATGAGGTAAAAATAAAGACAAAAAAATTTAGATACTAATCTCAGAATAATGTATCATGTTTATTTGATAAAAACATAACATATGCCCAAATATGGTCATGATGACATCATATCCTGCCCATGTATAGGCACATCATAACTATATAATGTGCATAACAACAGTTTTTTGGGTTTTTTTTGTTTGTTTTTTTGTGAAAGCGAATTTGATAATTTGAACAAAGCTTTATAAGGACAACATAATATTAATAATGGAATATCATACCATTAGACAAATGTATACACATTTGTATTATACATTTGTTTTGTTAAAATATCATACCATATTATCACAGAATGAAATAGGCCTGATGCAAATTTTCCCTACAAACATTTTGTGGGTGTGTACCAGTATGCCATTTTCAAGTTAGACTATTCTCGAAGGGAATATAGCAGTACAGTAGTATATAATTGTTTATACTCTGCATTTTATGATTCATAACTTATTCCCTCAGTAAGTTTCCAGTTCAGTGTATACTCCTAACAACAAGGGTACAATATTATGTTAGATCATTCTCATAGCAACAAGTTCCCATAGTGATGAACACTCAGTGTATTTTTTTCAAGCAACAGGTATTCAAAGCACAGCTTGGATCATCCTCTCATAAATAGATTATCTAATATGTTAACTTTTCGTTGAAGGGATATGTGTGATACGATTATAGCATCAACATAATTTTATTATCCAATATGTTAATAATATTTTAACTATTGTATGGTATGAAATACATAGTCTATCGCCTTGATAGCGAGAGGTTGCTGGTTCAAATTCCACCAGAGACACTTTTCTTCATACAACTGCAAAAAGTTAAGTTTTCAATGAAGGAATATGCGTGATACGATTATAGCATCAACATAAATTTATGTTGTATCTGTAGCTATTCTCAACACACAAAGTACATAGATGATGACTACAGTTCTTTGCTGTGTAAGGAGGTTAACTTTATTAAATCTCAATCTCTGATCATGGCGATCATGCTACATGAATACAACGTGTTCTATCCATGCTACGCCTGTGTAACTCGCAGAGGTCACTTAAAATGCCATCTTACGATGAACCACAGGTTATCACACTTATTTCTCAAATCTATATATTAATTTTTCAATGAATATTTTCTATTCCCAACTTTTAGGGAAAAAAGGGAGGTGGTAAAGGCCAGTCCTTATTGATAATAAAAATTTATTTAGTACATGCTCAGTTATTATCTACAAGCTTAAAGTCAGGCTCCGGAGGAAAAACAATTTTCTACAGATTAAACATTAACAATAGTTAATGTAGCCCTATCCATTATTCAATACAGTTGCAACTTGCTTATTATGTTGTAAATCACTTGCTAGGCTATTGTTGCACAGACGTATCATTATAGTTTTGTGTTTGTTTCATGTTTTGAATCCATTGCTCTATTCTTTTGTGAGCTGCATCTTCTAGTACAGTAGTTAGATGATCATAAGTGTGTCTGAGTATACAACAAATACATTAGACCAAGCATCAGGGAGCTTTTTCACTAGCACCTGTACCATATGTGCTACCATGAAATGTTCAATGGCACAATTATAAGGAGTGCGTAATCTCGGAACAGTAGTAGGCCATTAAATTGTTTGTTTGCCAAGTCAGTATCATTTCAAAGTCAGGGTTGCTTGGTTAACATTTAGAGAAAAAGAATTATAATACTGTCCTATGCATAATTGTATTTTTTATTGTTAAAATTATCTCACTAAACTACATATAGGGTTAAAATGTATACAGTAATTAAAAGCAATAAAACATATCATAAAAGTATATTTAGCCCCTCTTTAATATAAATAATTTTAATCACATCTAGATGTGTATAAGAGACAGATATATTACTTGCTTGCGGTACACCATGTAGATGGTAAAGAACAGGATTGTTGTTGAGAATGTCTCCTACATTGACATTGAGACGTTCTGCACAAAAATAACAGTTCTTTTCAGAACTATCAATGTGGTGTACCGCAAGAGGTAAATGTTGATACTGTAATTCCCAAACTTCTTAAATGTACAGTGTATTTATTATTAGGTCAAAAATATGCGTTTATTGGAATACAAGATTCCAATCTTCCCTCAGCTGTCAAAAGTTGTTCCATGATCAAACTATCAACAATTGTGGTATTTTATCTCCAATCTTCTCACTAATCTGCCTTGATTTTCTGCTACGCACATGGAAAAAACGATTTGCAAAGTAATGAACTTTCTACAACTGCATGAGACTTATTAAATGCTAATTGCTTATTTGTTTTTCTTCTTCCAGTAGGAAGGGTTCAGGACATTTGATTTATTATTGTATCCATGGGTGTTCCCTAATTACTCACTAAGGACTGTCTCTTATACACATCTAGATGTGTATAAGAGACAGCTAAGGGGTCGCAAGTCGTGGAGTCTCCTAGAAATCTCCAGCAAATTCATTCATCAATTTTCATGTTTTTACTACTGTTGTATCAATTGTCTACTGGAAATCAGTGCCAAAGTGTATCACCTTGCACAGGAAAATATGATTAGATGTGTTAATAATAAAGCTAATTTGAACAATCACCTAGATGTGGATTCCTAGTGGCGATGCAAGAGATTCCGCCAATAATCCAATGAAAGCACCTGTACCTGTCTCTTATACACATCTAGATGTGTATAAGAGACAGACCTAGTGTTATAGGCATACCTCTGTAGAATATCCTGGCAATGGGTCAAAAGAAAAATGTCACAAAGACAAATATTTACATTCATGATATCAGAAAATGAAAATAGGCTTCTGTAGTGATAAAATGAGGTAAAAATAAAGACAAAAAAATTTAGATACTAATCTCAGAATAATGTATCATGTTTATTTGATAAAAACATAACATATGCCCAAATATGGTCATGATGACATCATATCCTGCCCATGTATAGGCACATCATAACTATATAATGTGCATAACAACAGTTTTTTGGGTTTTTTTTTTTTTTTTTTTTGTGAAAGCGAATTTGATAATTTGAACAAAGCTTTATAAGAACAACATAATATTAATAATGGAATATCATACCATTAGAAAAATGTATACACATTTGTATTATACATTTGTTTTGTTAAAATATCATACCATATTATCACAGAATGAAATAGGCATGATGCAAATTTTCTCTAGAAAAATTTGGCGGGGGTGTACCAGTATGCCATTTTCTAGTTAGACAATTCTCGAAGGGAATATAGCAGTACAGTAGTATATAATTGTTTATTCTCTGCATTTTATGATTCATAGCTTATTCCCTCAGTAAGTTTCTAGTTCAATGTATACTCCTAACAACAAGGGTACAATATTATGTTATATCATTCTCATAGCAACAAGTTTCCATAGTGATGAACACTGTATTTTTTTCAAGCAACAGGTATTCAAAGCACAGCTTAGATCATCCTCTCATAAATAGATTATCTAATATGTTAACTTTTCGTTGAAGGGATATGTGTGATACGATTATAGCATCAACATAATTTTATTATCCAATATGTTAATAATATTTTAAATATTGTATGGTATGAAATACATATCACCTTGATAGCGAGAGGTTGCAGGTTCAAATTCCACCAGAGACACTTTTCTTCATACAACTGCAAAAAGTTAAGTTTTCATTGAAGGAATATGTGTGATACGATTATAGCATCAACATAAATTTATGTTGTATCTGTAGCTATTCTCAACACACAAAGTACATAGATCATGACTACAGTTCTTTGCTGTGTAAGGAGGTTAACTTTATTAAATCTCCATCTCTGATTATGGCGATCATGCTACATGAATACAACGTGTTCTATCCATGCTACGCCTGTGTAACTCGCAAAGGTCACTTAAAATGCCATCTTACGATGAACCACAGGTTATCACACTTATTTCTCAAATCTATATATTAATTTTTCAATGAATATTTTCTATTCCCAACTTTTAGGGGGAAAAAAGGGGGGGGGGAGTGGTAAAGGCCAGTGCTTATTGATAATAAAAATTTATTTAGTACATGCTCATTTATTATCTACAAGCTTAAAGTCAGGCTCCGGAGGAAAAACAATTTTCTACAGATTAAACATTAACAATAGTTAATGTAGCCCTATCCATTATTCAATACAGTTGCAACTTGCTTATTACAGTATGTTGTAAATCACTTGCTAGGCTATTGTTGCACAGACGTATCAATTATAGTTTTGAATCCATTGCTCTATTCTTTTGTGAGCTCCTCTAGTACAGTAGTTAGATGATCATAAGTGTGTCTGAGTATACAACAAATACATTAGACCAAGCATCAGGGAGCTTTTTCACTAGCACCTGTACCATATGTGCTACCATGAAATGTTCAATGGCACAATTATAAGGAGTGCGTAATCTCGGAACAGTAGTAGGCCATTAAATTGTTTGTTTGCCAAGTCAGTATCATTTCAAAGTCAGGGTTGCTTGGTTAACATTTAGAGAAAAAGAATTATAATACTGTCCTATGCATAATTATATTTTTTATTGCTAAAATTATCTCACTAAACTACATATAGGGTTAAAATGTATACAGTAATTAAAAGCAATAAAACATATCATAAAAGTATATTTAGCCCCTCTTTAATATAAATAATTTTAATTCTTACAAAAAAAAAAGAAACCCTTAATTTTCAAATTATTAATTCAGCCACAGGCTATGAAAGTTGTTCTCTTTTTGGCCTAATTAGTATATTTTGGTATTAAATATATCTGCGGGCATTAGTAATAGCCTCAGTGGGTACATGGCATGCACAATCATACAACTAAAAACAAGTCCTAATTGGTGCATGCAAGACATGCCAGGAATGAAGATGTTACAATAGGCCTACAGCTACTAGTACAGTACTGCACTTACAAGAACCTGACACTGATGACCTTACCACACTAACCCTCATTAACCTGGGTGGGGTGCTCATCATACCAGTGTCATCACACCACTCAGCCATCTGCCTACCTGTCTCAACTTACTGGTAGTTATTAGTGGTTGAGTAATGATTTGTTTATAGTAAACTATCCTCATGGTTCCATCTCCATTTACTAGTAGGACATTAACTTTTAAGTTAACCTCAATTTGAATACAGTACTGCAATGTACATTTTATTTAACCCTGAAGGTATGATTTTAACCAGATAAGCTAATAATATTTTGTTTTTGAATTTTAAAAAAACAATACAACAAATTTGACTTACTGTACACACTCGCATATAAGACGACCCCGGAGTTTGAGTAGATTTTTGAATGATTTTTGTATGCGTATAAGACAACCCCCGTTTCATCGTCGGAATTCCTACTTTTTTCTGCTTTTTAATGCCAAATACAAGACTATCTTCCAAAATATTACCACTTTTAGGAGTTTTTAAATGTTTATTAACACCTTATTTCCTCGTATTGAAGTAGTAAATACAGTATGCTTGTTACGGACAACCCACACATAAAACAAACATAATTTAGTAATTCGAAAATTTGTGTGTCGTATGTGTAAGATGACTCCCAGTTTTTCCATTGTAATTTTGCTATTTTAAGCCGTGTCTCATACACGAGTTTATACAGTAATTTGATTTGGCATTCTTGCTTATGGTCAGTTGAGAAACATATCTCTGCTATATAGCACGAGATCATTTTTTTTTACTGTGCAATTTATTTTTTATAAATTTTATATTATTTTTATATTGATCAATGATACTGTATATGTCTTAGTTTACTTCTTGTTGTGGACTCAAATGGAGATAAGTTTACTTTGATTTAAAACTTTATTTGGTTATCCAGGTTCAACAGTACAGTAATTCCTTTTTACTTGTACTGTGTACATGTTATATAAATTATATATATTTTTTAAATCATGTTCTTACGTGCGGATCATATGTAACACACAGATTTACTACTGAAATGAAGCTCCTGAATAGTATGAATCAGGGAACAGTTAAATTACATGAATGAACAAAATTTTAAAAGCGGGGAAATAAGCTTTTGATGAACATTCAAAAGCCCATAAAATGGTATTATTTGGAGGATTGGAACTAAATTTGGCTCCATTTTTAGCAAGCTAGATGCAGTATCAGACCATGGACCAAGCGCTAGAAATTAAGAATTCCAACTGTGAAACAGAAGGGCATCTTATATGCCTGACATACAAAAATCGTCCAAAAATCTTCTCAAACTCAGGTTGTCTCATACGTGGAGCGCCTTATACACAAGAATATATATATACTATATATCTTGAATTTTTTTTTTTTATTGTTACATAAATAATGTGTTAAATTATTTTTTACAGGTTGGAATTGTGCTAGGTGCCTTGAGTGTTGGAATACCAGTGGAAAAGCCAAAATCAGGGGAAAATAGCAGTTCTTCCGATAAGAACTCCAGCGTGTTTGTAGCTGTCATCACTATTGCCTGCGTATCTCTTGTAATGCTCAGTGCTGGATTAGTTTACATCGTCTGCGACAGAAGACGAGCACGGAGGGGGGAGTACATAACGGACAACAGCTCAGAGGTAGATGGTGGGTATGACAACCCCCTTATGAATGAGAAGAAGGGTACAAATGGCAATGGCGTCCATCTCGTGAAAGTAGACACCGCTATGGTACCAATGGAGGAACAGGCAAATGGAGATAAAGGAAAATTTGAAGTGGAGGATACGCATCTGTGAGGGTCGTGTGACTTGCTGGGAATATTTTTAATCAGATCCCAAAGTTTTCTATCATATAATTACAAGAAATTGTAGATGAAAATACCTTAAAAATATTTTATGCAACTCATTCAAATCATTGCTATTAAATTTATTTTTTTATTGATATTTATTAATATAACATTATTTGACAGTTCAAAACCTACCAATATGGAATCGAGACTGTCATGTACAGTAGTTCATGCGCATGTTTTGGTGAAAATAAAACCCCTCAAATTCACAAGATTTCATGTGATTTTTACAGTATGAGAGTGCAATTTTTAGGAATTTACCAACATACCAACCCTTGGTTGGATGTCGATGTATTAAAGACATGTTTGTATTGGATAAATTCTGACTCAAGATGGAAGGTATGTTTACCTTTAGTCAAATCATACTGATGTTCGCACGAGAGTGCAAGTGGGTACGGTCGGGCACTACCCGGAAATTAGGAGAATTTTAGAGGCTTATTTAATTGATTTTAAAGTAAACTAACATGTAAAAACATAGCAGAATGACAAATAGGATTTTCCACATGCGTCGTCAGTCTATTTGCGGATATATTCTGTGAAAAGTCAGCAGAATTTATTTGTTGTACTTTTGACAGATGGTAATCTAGGGCTTTGATGTAAGAATAATTGTTAAATTTAATATCTTATTAGTTATTTTTATTAATATAATTATTATTATTTTATCAATATTAAGAATATGTATTTATATATACATATTTCTAAGTAAATAATTGATTGAATTTTATAACACTGATTATAAATATGCAAATGAATGATATTTGTTTAAATTATATAGTTTTACCATTATGTACATAAATTGTGATGGAAAAGAAAGGCTGCATCTATTGACAACAAAACACAGTAAAAAATCTTGGGAGTGGTGAGTGATGCAGATCTTAGCATGACTTAATTTTGTTGTACGATTAACAGGTATTTGAGAGGGCTACATAGAATTAGAAAGTTTGTAGACCATAAGACCTGTGCTGAAGCCACCAGATCGCTCATTTTATCAAGACTAGACTATTGCAATTCTTTGTTAGTACGTACTCCTGTCAAAAACATGCAGCGATTGTAATCATTACAAAATCTAGCTGCCAGATTTGTATACCAGGTACCAGTGTCGGTGTAGGACCTCTCCTAAACAATCTCCATTGGCTTCCGATCGAGCACAGAATCCAATTTAAGGTATTAGTTCGTGTATGCAACTGTTTTGCCGTGCGAGCGCCACAATATCTTCAGAAGTGAGCTTAGATCTGAAAGGGATGTTACCTAATATAGCACGATCCTATGGTGAAGCGTGTGTCAGCTGACCGTGCCTTTTTAAATTTGGCCCTATGTTTTGAAATGCACTTTCAGGACAAATTAGACTTGCACAGTCTGTTAGGCAAGACTTTTTATTCCTTGTTTCACATACTTATTTTTTAAAGATCATCGGAGGAGGGCGGAATAAAAATTAAAATAAAATTTTGTTTTCTTATTTAGCAAATAGTTTTGCCCAAAAAATCCAGACGGAGGAGAAAATAAAAATAAAATTTTATTGGTGAATGTAAAACAGGATGGTTAAATGCTTCAAATTGATATAATTAGGAAGAAATATACATATCTTATCTTTGGAGATTTCAAGGCAGCGGAGGGCGTAATCAAAATTTTTAAAAACTTATTTTTTTTCTAAAATTTCCACTTTTTCGTGGCAGCAGGTGTGCTAATTGGTCAAAAAGAAAATTTAATTTTTATTCAAAATCATCAATATTTGCAGTTGACAGGTCCGTTAAGCAAGGTATAAAAAAAGTCACACCTTACAGGTTTTAAAAAATTACTTAAATTTCCCAAGGTATTTTAATTGTACATAATTTTTTATTGTTCAGCACTTTGATAATTTTTGGAAAAGTGCTATATAAATGATTTTATTATTACAGTATTATTATTTATATGTTTACAGTAGGTATGCAAGTGTATAATCATACAAAATATTGGCAAAAATAAGTTATCTTTTGCTGTTGAAAAAATTGTACATTTTATTATATTTTGTAGTGAAATCTGACTGTTTTGAAGGTGTCTTCTTATTAATGACAGACCTCTCTATGAAGTTTGTTTTTATACCGTTTAAGATCCATGGCTTAAATTATTTCTACCCTACTTCAAATATTATAAATAAGCATATACTCAAAATCTAGTCTGCTAGCTGTGGTGGCACCAGGATTTGGCAGGAAGGCCAACCTATTCACTGTCAGGGGGCCTGACAATTTCTGTGGAGGCCATCGAGTTCCAGGAATTTAGTCCTGGTGAAGTCCAGGTGACAAAGCCTAAATGGTGCTTAGATAAACTAGACAATTTTGGTTATCTTTTAGCTGCTCTGAGAGATACTGATATACGAAAAGAACAAATTTGTTTATATTTAAAATTTCTTTTCTAATGAGTATTTGCTGACGGAGAGCTTGGCCAGACCGATAGCAGGGGAAGTTTGGCGCCACCACCATTACCAACAAGTCATGTCTGCATTGCGCACAATCTGCAATTTAGCAGTTACTCTATGCCAAAGATATGCGGTGCAACAAACTTGCTTTTTAAAAGTATTTCTTTACATTTAATGTACATTGGTTTTTTTATTGTAATGGAAGTATTTTTGTGCTTAGTTCAGTCCATTTGTATTTACTGCATGTTCTCTTATCTAGAAAATAATATACCCTATTGTAGTAGACCTATTCTGTTACTGTTAGTTATTATCTTTTGTATAATTTTTGAGTTGTAAATTTCATGTAAATACAGAACGATAGCTAATTATGCTGCGTTCTGATGAACACAACTCATGAACAACTACAACTTTAAGTGCATTCCTATGCAAAGAATTTTTTCAGTATTTAAGTATGTACACTATTTGTACAAATTTTGGAAATGTGATAAATTCATCATTCATGCCTTATAAATTTCCCTGCATTTTCACAAAAAAAAAAAAAAAGATATAGAAGTTGAAGCTGTTTACTGTTTCTGAATCCGTACAATTCAAGATTATAATTCCAGTATTCTAAAAACCGTCAATGTCTGACATCGTGCTCACAACTTGCATTGTGGATAACTTTTGAAATTCAAACTGATTATAGTTTCACCAAGCATTATAGAACATTTTATAAATTCGTAAACAATGTCGCACATATGAAAGACATTGTTTCGCTATGGTTTTCGAAGATATACTTTCTATTTGCACCTGATAAACTTGAAGATTAATATTATGAATTTTCGTATTGGATATTTCTATTGCTTACTTTGTATTTGAGTAGTTTGAGTTTCAATTGAAAATATCTTTCTAGCTTATTTACAGATGCATAAATTATAGCATACTGTAAACCCTAAATTGGCCAAGAGCCACAACTGCAAATTAATGACTTTATTGCATGGTGAGGGTTCATTAGAAACTGGGTAATTTTTTTACCATTTTAGGCTATCCCAAGACATTTTAGAATGTAAGATACCCACAGAAGTTTAATAAAAGATTACCATTTTTCCACTTTTTAGTCCAAGTGGTGGGAGATAGGGGGTTTGGCCTGTCTGGAAGGAGGTTACCTTGATGTCACTGTTCTTAAATTTATTTCAATTCCAAATGTAAATAAAGGTATTCAAATAGACAAGATACTATAATATACTGCATACATAGATTCTAGGCATCTGATTGGTTAAAAAGCGGGCAATCACTTCAACCATCACTCCTATGACGTAGGTTGGGGTTATAGTACTTTTTTTCCGGGAGTAAAAAAGTACTATCAACGTATTTGATAGTACTTTTTCTTTTTAGGCCTCGTAGAATCCATGTATGAGGTATATAAAACAAATATTGACTGCTCTAATTTCCGGAAACGGTGAAATCTATAGCCACTCAGTGATATGCCACATCACCTCAGGGCAATAGATTTCACCATTACCCTCATGAGCAGTCAATATTTGTGTACTATTAGATGATGATTGTTCTATCTAATGGTCACCCTCCCTCTGCAACCACAATACAATATACATTTTGTACAGCATCTTAGAAACTGTAGCGATAATATGTCTGTATACTTGCATAATTATTTTATATAAATATTTTTGTGTTGGCATATAAATTGTTTGTTTTTTTAGGCATAAGTTTTAGGTTCAATAATATTTTATCATAAATATTAATAACCTTTTGGTTTCTAAATTGATTACCAATGCTACTGAAAATCTTATTGAATTAATGGAATTATGAAATAAAGGTTTTTTTTGTCAAAATATGTCGTAAATTTGTGATTTGCATAATTAATTTAATTCAAAGGTGACCACTGTATACAATGGATGGTGTGTAATCAAACCGTGTAGTATACAAACAGCATTCAAGTCTATATATACAGATCACAACATTGGCACGCAAAAGCAATAAAACATCGTCGCTTATTCAAATCCAATTACACACAGCAACAACAATTGTTACGCATGCATTATTTACAATTTGTTCTGCAGTCTTCAAGCTGAGTAAGGCTTAACCAGAGTCAGTGATTGGTCAGATATATGTTGTACTACATTTTTTAGAAATAGAAAATTATTCTATGTTGAGCAACACATTACTTTACAAGTATAAATGGATCAAACGTATATGAATATATAAAGTATATATGGATCACCATAATAAAGTATATAAAAGGTTCTCTTTTTTTGTCGCTGTTGTATGTCCACTGTCAGGCTCCATATAAATAGTTTAGGTCTCTAAATGTCACGGCAGGTCAATTTCTAATTTTTGTAATATAATTGCTATGATGTTACTGTTCCAATAGGAGTCTTCTTTTGGAAGCACTTTGGCATCACTATGTTTATAAAACAATACTACTGATTGATTAATTTCTGTCATGTGATGTAATAAAAAGCAGTTAATGTTAGGAGAGACTTTTAAATACCTTGTTTAGCGAACTTATTTTAAAATTGGTCAGGAGGGGTGTTCACAAAAAATATATTAAAATAAAATTTTGTTTTCTTAGCAAAATGATTTTACCTAAAGGACCTAGGCAGAGAAGAAAATAAAAATAAAATTTAACTGATGAATGTAAACAGTGTAGTAAATGAAATTGATAAGTGCTTTAAATTTTATAATCTTATTTTTGGAGATTTCAAGGGAGTGGAGGGCAAAAAATTATTTTTATTTTTTCTGAAATTAAAAATTAAAAAAAAAAATAAAAAAATTAAAAAAATTAAAATTAAAAAAATTAAAAATTAAAAAAAATTATTATTTAAATTCACCATTTTTGGTGGTCAGAGTATTCGCTAAACAAGGTATAAAAACATTCCTCGCCATACTAAACACTATTTTTTCTAAACAGATCAATGCAAGTTTTATGGTATGTTGTTCAAGAAAAAAAATATTTCAATTAAAATACATTAAGCCCAGATTGAACACAAATTTTATTGTATAAAAATGTTTTAAATATATAATTTTAACTTCTTTTAGTAAAAAATAAGACAAATTATCAATACTTTTATCACAGTATAACACTTTAAAAAGCTAAGTAAAATTGAAAGTCCATTTTTTATTTTCACTAAATATTTTGCAAAAATAATTCCTTTTCAACAAATTAAAGATATAAATGCCTAGGCCTATGTTTGAATACAGTTCCTCCAAAAATACTAAATGCAATAAGTATTTTTGAGCACACAAGATATATGATAATGGCAACACCATATTGTATTCAATATTTAAACCATAAGTGGAAAGGAAACAGAGGATATATATATTATTTTGTTATTCAAAGATATTGATGGACAATACAAAAGTTGTACCATTAGTAAACATTTGGAGTCATATTCTAAAATACATACCAAGTGTTTTAAGTTTTAAGAAAATAGAATTGTGATTGTGACAACATGCAACCATTGTCTGACTCTAAAACAAGAGTGAGAAGGAAAAGGTTTTAAGTTATTTTCTTTTAAAACCTTAAATGTATACAAGGATGATGATGGCAGATATACTACAAATGTAAAAAAGAACAAAAGTATATCTTCTAAAGGAAAATATGAATTTTTAAAAAAAAACCGCATTTCTCCTCTAATATAATCTTTGATATTTAAAATACACTTCTTATTCTGCATTAAAAAAGCACAAATCAAGGTTTGATTCCATTATAAAAAGAAAGCACCCAAGTATAAAATAACAGCTCAAGAAACCATATGTATCTCGACTTATCCAGGGCTCAGCATACAATCATCATATTTACCCGGTTTCTTTGATTTCTTCTCGTTGATTGGCTGTTTGTTGGTAGCAACTGGTGTAGAAACAACCAGCCCTTTGTCTAGAAGTTCTTGATTAATGTACATGTCCCCAGGACCAGAGGTGTCGATTAGTACGACATGAAGTACTCCACTCGGCATACTGAAAACCATTGAAATAATAATAACGGTAGTCTTATAGACAAATCCAATTAGAAAAAGACACTCTCTATTGGTGCTGCCTGTGCTGGGACCTCTTTGGGGTCTCAGTGTGCAAGCCAGGGTCCATCTACAGTGGTGCGATGTATTAAGAGAAGATTACGATGAAAACAAAATACTGTACATACTATAATTCCGATATTTACATTTTGTAGCAAATGATGCGCAAGAATCCCCTACCGAATCCCCCACATATGGCATCTGCAGAGGGTGATTTAATCACCAAGAATGCATCGGACTATGCAGATATAGCACATTATGCCAAGGCTTTTATTATTATTACCCCGGTCATTGGATTAAACACCCATGGAACACAAGCTGAGCTCTCTGGGGGAATATTCCATAATGTTGCAGCAGCATAATCAGCACTTTTTCATTCTAACCCTACTGGGTACTCCTGGGTAGAGAAAAGAAGTGCATACAAAGCGCCTTGCTCAAGGACACAAGTAAAATGCACAGCGTGAAATTTAAACCTCGGCATGGAGTTCGGGAAAACGAAACATTCCCACTGCGCCAAACTTTCAGACTGCGCTTTTTACAATAGACATTATTGCAAATTATCTTATGGCTAGTTTATGGCATGTTCATTCGTCCTCTCCAAATGATACAAAACACAATCAATATTAAATTAGCATCTTCTTCATTCGTTGATGCATTACAAACAAAACAGATTTAATTGGTACATAATTTGAGAAAACTGTTTCCTTATTCGGTGAGTGAATATCTAGGCCTAGCTAGCAAAAGGCCAAATCTGAACCTAAAGCAGAATAAAAGCTTGACTTTCAATTACATTCTGCATTGTCTTTTGCTAAAGTACATTCAAATATTCTGAATTTACTTCAGATGGGTTAGTTTCTGCAAGATCTTTGTGTGCTACCGGAAGTGCAAGAGAACGTGCCGATTTCAGGGAGACTCCTGTGAGTCTGGAAAAACTTGGGGCACCAGCATTATGGTATCTTTCCAGATTCACATAAAATACCATTATTGTATATATACAAATTAGCTATAAATATCTGTACTGATTGTACAGTGCTGTTGGAGTTTCCTTTTATATATTACATTTCCTTATGTTTTACGTATATTTTCACATAATTATATAAATAATAGTTATGTATGCATTTTTAATATACAAATCCTAATCATACATATAAACAATCACATTAAAGATATCCAAACAAATACATAACAACAAAATAAGAATTTACACTACTAGTTTTGAAGTTACAGGTCTCCCTCCAATTAAAGACCATTTTAGGGACCAGGGTTTTCATGGTCTTTAGCAGCTTTGGTCTTCAATTAGAAAAATTATTATAAAAGGTAAAAGATAGACATTGATTTGGGGCTGCTGAAAGGGGGTCTTTTAATTGGAACATTCCGGAATGTCAATCAAACTTAACAACTGACCAATCAGAACAGGGCCAGGAATGTGTGTTTCGAACAAGCATATGTGTTGTCCCACAAACGCACCGGTTTGCGTATGTCTTAACACTGTCCTTTTGTGGGACCAAATGTCCAAGGGGCGGGGCAGGGCTTAGCGGAAAGGTCTGTTGGAGGAGTTTAACTGGAGGAAGACTTGGAGGAGTCTAACTGGAGGAAGATTGGTTGATATATTAACATAGTAAATAGATATGAAAACTAACCTTGATTTCACCAGTGCTACTAGTGTTTTATCTTTCGTCATTTCTTCCAAACATTTCCTATAAAAAGGAAGAAATTATATTTGAAATTTTCTAAAAATAAAATATAATTAATAGTGTTACAGAACTACTTTACCAAACATAAGCTAAAAATCAATGCAACAAACAATGAGATAGCAAATATAAGAGAGTATAATATGTTAATTTGTGATAGATAAATAAATGGTTTATTTGAACACATAGCAGTAATGCTGAATTGAAATAGTATTTAAAATTTAAATAAATAGATGTTAATAATAAAACAAGAAAAGACAATGGAATATGTTAGGTACATGCAAGACCATGTACATAATAATAGAACATGTCAAACATTAAGAGATAATAAAAACTCCATTTTTAAAATATCAATTCTAAGCACCTTGCCATCAAGAGTTGTAAACATTAATTGCTTGACTGAGGGTGAAGGCCAATTTTTCTTCACAAAAATGGGCAGCATAAACACACACACACACAAATCTTATTTAGACCACTACCAGATACCGATTGCTTGGAAATTGTCAATGGTTTATTAAGGAATGTAGACGAGAAGATGGGAAACTTTTTTCTGTTCGTAAAAGAGGCTGGATGTAGGTAGTGATGGGTTTTTGACTGAACACCCCAGATAAACAAAAGCATGCCCTTCCCTGGCATCCATATTGATGACGAAATTCACTATTCACATGCCCGAATGCCTCAGCTCCAGGGGCTTTCCCTTCTGAATCCCCAGATGAGATTACTTCATTGACCTCACCAGGGCATGAAGGCACCTCGGGCCTGTGAGTCCCATCAGAAGCCAATTCTTGAGGAATCCTGTTACTGGCAAGGGATTCAAGTGGATGGAAGTATTTGATGGAATGGTCAAGTGGTTGATAGCACAGAATACAGAGTAGTGGACAGGAAATCTTGCTGGTTGATATACATTAAAATGTGAAGATTATTGATTCATAAAATGCACACAGTTCACTGTCTAAGCTTTAAAAATAAAAATGGTATCTAGTAACGTACGGTCTGAAATTATTAAATGGAAACTCATACCATAATAAATGTTCTAGAAGTGGCTAGAAAATCCTACCCAAGATTGTACTTATGTATTCAACATACAACCTGTTCACACTACTGCTGATCCTATTGGGCTATGTCCTTAACTTCTACCAATGCTACAACTAAAACAAGTGGAAAGAACTAAGCAGAGTGTCTGGAGATTGTATGAATGTGGCATGCTTTAAATTCAATGACAGTCATCAGCATTCTTAATTTTTAACTACCAGTGCATGCCATCTTCCTCCAGGCTACTCGTAAAACCATTACTGTACTGTGATGCAGAAATTGTATAATGTAATGAATATTGTTAACTTTTGCCAACTCATCTCAAAGGGTTCACTAAGAACATTTCTAAACTCACAGATCACAGAAACACACACCTATAACTTTTAATTGAAGAAAGGTATCTTTGAAAGGACACCTACCCTACCACCAAGTCTTCCATCCATGAGAACGCCATTGAAAGTGTAGCCTTTCAGATCACATGCAGCCATTGTCGATGTAGCTCCTTGCTGAGGCCATGTTGCAGTAAAAGCAGAGGTATTAAGCGATTGGTTAAAGGAATATGCAGGGAATTTAACTGTCTTCGACAACACCTTCCACAACGCAAGGTTCAAATTCCAGACAGCATTGCAGTTGCGAGCATCAACTACTATATTAGAGGGTGCATTAGAAGACCTTTTGCGTTTTCCTCCCTTGCAACCTCTTGCCCTTCTAAGAATGCCTAACTCCTTCATTTTTTGGTATGCTGAGGTTTTGAGTAACTTCTTAGTGTCAACATTCAGGGACAATAACACCTCTCTGCTATACGTGATGGCATTATGTTTAGGCTTACACACAGGTCTAAGCATTGGAGGTGGATGGTAGGGAAAAGAGGATGTCCAATAGGCTGGCTCCCCAAAACTAGCAGGCTGCCTTCTGCTTAGATAGGGAGACATGGTAATTGAATTAAAAAAGCAGAAAGAAGGTTGGACAGATTTAGAAATTCTCATCTATAGAAATTGCACAAGTGGAACATTTTTTAAAGGAGAGGCAATTACCTAGATCAGACTACATATTTGTAGGTAGGAAAATGCCTTACGAAACGGACAAGTATTACAAGTGCTATGTAAGCAGTTAGTCTGAAAGAGCAACAACAATTTGCTAAACATCAATTTGGCACAATGGTTCAGTAAGCAACAGAACAATATTAATAGTTATTATTAGCATATTATTAAGCTTGGTTTCCATACAATCGCTATCGCCAACAGTTATCGGTGATGCTGATTGGTCGGTCAAATAGGGGAGCATTCCTGATTGCGTAGGAGACTGCTATGCATGACAACAATTGGATTGAAAACACTGTAGCGACAGTGTAGCAATTTTATGGAAACCAGGCTTTACTAATACTTAATAATAAATTATTTATAAAAAAAATACTGGCATTAAGCAATAACAATAAATCAATAACATTTAAAACACTAATATAAATAATTTGGCACAATGCTTTGCAAATAACCTCACCTTGCTTCATCAATTTCTCCATCAAATTGCTTCACTTCAAGGTTGTACAGAAAACACTCAACTGCTTGGAAAGGAAGGTGTAGGAATTGTGGTAGCATAGGTCGTAGGCTCGACTCGGGCACAACTTCTGAATTTCCATAATCAAGGAAAAACACCTGTGATCAAAAAAACAATTTAAATATTAAAATTTTTTTCTGTAAAGTAAATGTAATAATACTGTATACAATAAGAGAGAAATTATACAGACAGATTAATAACAAGGACCCATAAAAAAGTAATTTCTCGTAACTAGTAACACTATGTCAGAATCCTACATTATAATTAGCATTTTATTTGTGATCAAAGAACACAATTTAAATATCACAATTTTTTTCCGTAAATAATGTAACTATACTGTATACAATAATGGAGAATATATTATACAAATACATTAATAACAAACAAGGCCCATAAGAAAAGGAATCTCTTTTAAAATTGCATAAATTGTCAGGAACCTACACATTAATTAGCATTTTCTTTGTTTATCTCTTAGCAAAGATTTATTAAAAAATGGTTTTTTTTTTAATTTATGCATTGTTAAGTCTCAATTTGCTTAGCACTACCAGAATGGCTAAGACCAACAATACAGTTAAGTTTTCATGTTTAATTCATCATGTTTATACTTCCTCTATTTTGGAGTAGAACCTAATTTATACATTGTTAGTCTTAATTTGTTTAGCAGTACCATAATGGCTAAGACCAACAATACAGTTTAATTTTTCATGTTTAATTTTTCGTGTTTATACTTCCTCAATTTTAAGAATCAGAATATATTCTGATGGCCTATTGCTGTTTGTGCAAGAGCAAAGCCCACTACTACCTTGAATTTTGACTTTAATGGCTCAAGTACACATTACAGTAACAGTAAACTGTAAATGTTCCGCAGTGCTTTAAAACGTTTTTTGAGGTTTTCAGTATGGTGTCTATTCGAGAGCAGTGCCTATTTGAGAGTAGTACTTATTAAAAATTAATGTAGTGCTACAAAGATATCATGTACTGCACATAAACCTATCGGACTAGTTGCAATGTCAGTATTATTTAATCCATGAGAAATCGCTTAATCAATGATATCTTGATGATAAAACAGACATAGCTTGTTTGGTTTCTCGGTTAACTTCTGCAACGTTTATTCAAAGTACAATATATCTCAAAAGCCCTGTCCAGGCTATCAAATATTATTTGATAAAAACTTTTGACATGCCTAAATATGGTCATGATGACATCACATCATGACCATATATAGGCACATCATGACTATATATGGGCATACAACAGTTGTTTTTTTTTTGTCAAAGAAAATATGATAATCTGGACAGAGCTTGAGGAAAGTCCACAGGCTTTACAAAAAAATAATGTGTGGTGCTGCACTTATTCAGCAGCAGTGTTTATTTATGAAAGGCTCTAATAACTGAAGTATTTTTGGCATCATTTATTGAAAACTTGACACTGCATAGATTATATCAATGTCAAACTTCTAAACCCAGATACCAAGTTTTACAATTTTATTTATCTTAATAATGGCACAGTTATGTACTTTGGATCAAACACCTCTCTGGGGTGTTTGCATCAGTGGTGATGATGGTCTGTACATTGGTGAAGATAATCCCGCCCCCTATTTTTTTCTCCCGATAAGAGTAGGGAAATAACATGCAAATGAGCCGCCTTGGACGAGAAACTAAACGTCTCTTCTGAAAGACGGTGCACTATAGTACTGTAACGTGCATTTCAGTCCTGAAGCCTTAACACAACGAAAGCAGCAATAAGATGGACCTTCCCGGCGTGTCAATCAAAGTTCACAACTGGCCAATCAGAACAGGGCCAGGAATACATATGTTTCTCATAAACACATAGGTTGTCCCACAAATACACATGTTTGTGTATGTTTTAACACTGTAGTTTTGTGAAACCTTGCAACAATATATAAGGGCAGCAGGGCGGAAAGGTCCATTGAACTAGGGACCCAAGTGACCTCTACAGTTCAGCACACACTCAGTGATTCTCAGCTAAATATGATTCTCTATTATTTACATACAGTAGAGTTTTATAAAGAATACTAGAGCACTAACTCCAATGCATTTAATGTTCAATATACGCAAAGCTGCGTGTGTGTACTCAACAAGGTGGCTGCCATATATCCAGCCAATCAAAATACGCCTAAGCATCATTTTCAATGGGGCGCCCTCAATTTAACCTTGAAAGTTTTGAGTACAAAAATATAACTTGAGCATTGTAGTATTGCGTTGTAGCAAATATGTGATTTTGATTTTCATTCAACAGTACTTTATTTTTAATATCAGATACTCCACCTGGCCTCTTTTTGGCTACACTAGTTTAATAATAATAATGATTAATGAAATAATAATTTAGTCAGAGGGCTATTTATGGTTATAATATGTATATTAAGCCTGAAGGTCGTGCTTTCCTACGGCGGCTATCTTGTTGAGTACACATTTATAACTCTTCGTCTCCTAGTACTCTAGTTGTTCAATAGCTCTGTGATTATTTGTGGCAGGAGAGCGTTAATATGTGGTGGTGCAAGTTTCTGTTTTGTATCATCAATTTTTATGTTTAGATTATTAGAGTTTACTTCCTATTATGTATTGTTTGTCTTTTTAATTGTTTTGTGTTTATGTTGTTTTTAAAAGCACTATAAAAGGACAATTACCTTTCTATAAATCACTTTCTGGTTAAATGCTTTTAAGCGAATAACAAAATATTAAAATAAATGGTATTTAACTAAATATTTCTATTTTATCTTATTTTATTCATTCTGGCAAAAACAATATAAAAAGATTACAAATACAAAAAAATCAGCAAATTCACAAACATAAAGAATAAAAATAAGCCAGGGAGCAGCAAAAGTGAAAATGCTATCATCTTAGAGATGTGCTTCTTCATTTTCTATCTATGCAAATAGTTTTTTTATGGTTTCTGAGTGCTTTGTATCTTCTTTAAAAGGTATGATGCTAAATGGCTGGCAACTGCTTAACATTTTTTTCAGTGTTATGTTATAAAATCATTTTATTTGCTGCATTCTGACATTTAGCATATCTGAATCTGAGCTATTTTTCGATAAAAATATCACAGCTTCGTTTTATAACACGTACCTCCACTGTGTTTTCTTCTGCGTTAGTTGAGGTGACTCTGGCTCGATACCAGGTGTTATCTTCTGCGTGTTTAGCACATACCAATTCTCCAACTGCTTTTAACAACAGGTCAGTTTTGTGAGTATGGGATGACTTCCCATAAATATGACTGTAATTTTAGAATATAAAACTGTCAAGAGCATAATTCTTGCCAAGCAGTAAAGCAGGGGCGCCACTAACTACAACCTTAACATCGGCGCTGTTTCCAGTTGCTCCTTGACCAGGGTTTGCTTGGTACAACCAAGTCTTCTCCGATATAGATCAAAAATGAAGGGCTAGCGTACACATCTGGCTGATGTGCACCTTAAAGAACCCACTGCATCTTTCGGAAGAGTAAGGGGTTACCCCGATGCTATGGTTCATTTCAGTCCCTGTCGTTGTGGAATGATGTGAACATGTAGTTACTATATAGGCATCTCTTTACAGCGGCTAGGTAGTGCATGGACCATGCCTATATGCAATTTAGCACAATGGCGTTGCGACCTATAGGTTATTCTCCTACCTTGACCTTTAATTATTTTTCTAACTAGAGACAAATCTGCTTTAAGACCATAAATGAAAATGCCAGTCTCAAAAGTGGTCGTTAACTTGTGGAAGAACTGTATATAATTTAAAATACATTTCTGCTCTGATTTATTAAACAAGTGATCTTGAAAATTTGTTGTTTTTAATAATGGATAACACAGAGTTTAAAATAAATAATACTGGTTTCAACATTTAATAGTAAGCAATTAGTAAAGATGTGTATCATGCATTAATGGAAAGTATTATACAGTTAGATGAATGCATTAAAAAAAACATTTTTTCAAATAAATTAACATTATGAAATTCTAGACAGTTGTATAATAATCAATCAATCAATCAAGCCTATATCAAGATTCCCAATAAAAAAAAAAGATTCACAATGCACATTACTTCATCAAATTGGTATTTTTTTAAAGTTCAAACTAGCGCTATACAAATCCATGTTGCATTGACTGACTGATTGAAATGATTAAATATACTAACATTTTGTATTGCTATTGTTAAAACGCTTTTAAGTAGTTGCATAGTGTCTTACTTTATTGAATCTACAAGGCTTTGTAGGGTCTCGCCCTCATCCTCCACTGCATTCCCACTCCTCTCCACCTTTACATCTTCCAGAGGTTTGGCACCATATGGCAGATGAGCCCAGAAGTGACATGCACTGTGGTATGCAGTTACCTGCATAGCAACACAACTGCCTTCTTCCGGCAGCGATATTGGGTTGTCAGTCCAGTAGGCATCTACTTTCTCGCTCCCTAAATCTAAGACACAAGAAGAAACCACGTAGAAAAATGATTTATAAAAAATGTAAAAGTAAACTGTTGATTGTCTTTATCCATCCAATAGTACAAAGAGTGGCTTTTTTCTATTTTAGTCTGCTTTGGTACACCTTGTGTAAAAAAAAACACACCAAGGATAACCCACAAAAGTCTGAAGGCTTTTCCACTGAGAGACTTCTGGTGAATTGGGCGGTACACCAGGAGACAATTTCTGTTTCTATTTCAAAGAGCACATGGCATTCTGTAACATGCACATGGGCTCTACTGCACAGATGCCTCAGTCAACAGGTTTAACGTCCCATACAAATGGCTGTGTGCTATTGTAAATTCTAGTTCAGCAATTTAGCTGAAACACAAGAAAAACAGTGATGGAATTGACCAGAAATTAAAGGCCTAAAAGACTTTCAGTGTTCAGAGCCCACACATGGCTACCACCAGGTTAGCCGAGTAAGCTAAGCTGCTGAAAAAAAAGATCAACATATATTTTTTACATTGTCTACTTAAACTGAAAACAAAACAAGAATGAATGTAAACATGCATGATCTGATAGTCAAAACAAGAGTGAAGCTGTGGTTAAGGTGCTTGAATAGAAGAAAAATTATTATTTAATTAAAACAATAGTTGAAATGTTGAGGGCGCTATAATAGTTTTATGCGAGAGCGCAATGTGGTTGTTGTTGTTTTTCGATCATGGCTGTTGACCGGGTTTTCTTTGAAAATAAAGAAACAAAACAAAGTTTAAATGCGATTGTGTTTTTTTATGACAGTGAGCAGTAATAAAATATTGGAAAGCGTCAATCCAGTGCTTGTCATCTAATACCATGGTACTGGTTCCAAATCTTGCAAAAGTAAGATCTACTCTTTATTTCTAAGACACATATTAAAGCTCAATTGTTAAAAAAGCATCAAATGGTGCATTTTTTTTATTCATGTATCATCTTAATGTGGTGTTATTTGTTGATTAGGAATTAAATTTTAAAATGTTAATAGGACATAAATGTAAAGCAAACAATGATATTAAACTTAATAAGAAGAAACACCCAATTAATGGAATTATACTATGTATTTCATGCGAATAAAGGGAGGTGGGATGACCAACTTTTAAAAAATGAATGCAACTATTCTAGGAAGGGTGATTATTTTAAATCATTAGTGGTGACACCCAATTAATGATTACTATTTTATACTATGAATTATACTTTGCATTCCTTCCATGCAAATAAAGGTGAAATATTACTAAGGGAAGAGGGGTGACTCAGTGGCGTATCCAAGGGGGAGCGTGGGGGGAGGGCACATGCCACCCCCACAAAAAGCTTGCGCCCCCCCCCCATTCGAAAACTTCGAAGCAAAAAAAATTAGGCTAGGCTTATGCTTATGCTGTCACGGTTAACGTGTATTCGGGAATCTAAGAAGCAATATTTTTCAGTGGGCATGGCCACCAAAAATAAATTCCACGCCCCCTCATATTTTGGTCGCCCCCCACCCAGCTAGATACACCACTGGTGTGACTTAAACTTTTATGATTGAATGTAATTATTCTAGGATGGGTGATTATCATCATTATTTAAACCAATTATAAGTGGTGATGATTTAGGAGAATTTTTTAGTGGTAACCGGGTGCCAAAAAATGTATTTTTAAATTCTTTAATGCATTCACACTTGGCATAAGTCTAGAGTCTTATGATCAACCATCATTCATCCTATGCCTTTGGCTTATGGTAACCACTAGAATCTGGACTCTTCATTGCTAACATACTGTAGTAACTTACAAACTAGTACATATCTATGTAACTGTCAATTATATGCAAAAAGTTGATGCTTACAGACACTACATGTCATTGTTTTTTTTCACTGCAGTCAAACTGATTCAACATATTCAAAATCATCATAAAACATGTTATATATTTACTATAGGTATTCAGTATGTTGACTGAATATATACAATGACTGAATCTGTGCCTTTTTGCATATTAGACAAAATATTTTATATCATGCTTCTCTACCATTGATAAAAATATCTACTAAAGAATGCCTAACATTCTGATCATAAATTTGAAAACTACAGTAAATTTTAATGCTAATTTAAACAGCACCACCAAACATTTCTCCTTTGAACAAAAATAACAGACTTGGTGCAGTATAACACTAAATTCTGGTAATAAAGCAAGAGCAGGGGTCTTAAGTTGGGAAAAGGCACTTCTGCTAGATCTGGTTTAATGAACTTTCTAACCTTGTATTTTGTTGTGTGTGATGATAAGCATTTCCAGCTGAATTCACAGGGAGACAATTGATATTAATACAGAAGAATATTAATTCACAGAAAATAAGTGGGAATTCAGGAGGTGTTTGACAGCTCACAAAGGTGTGGGAGACCATGGCATTTTTTCGGACATTCCAACAAAATGTGGTAGACTTCATACCTTTGCAGCATTAGAGTGTGTTGAATTGGCATATGTTATTCATTTTTTTTTTCATTAGATATTTTTTAAGCAAATTTTATCATTTTATCTTCTAAAATACATAGCCAGGCTAAGCATACATTTGTTGAGTGTAACATATAGTTCAATCAGTGGTTCCTTAAATGCCCTTGTTTGACTCCCAACTAATATCAACACCCTTAACTTATTTTATTTTAAAAATTTGCCAACCGTACATTATATAAATTTTGTGTCAGTTATAGGCTTGGGCAACACAAATTCTTTTGGCCTCATCTTAATTACCTTTACAATGACTAACGCTCTTGTTGAATTGCCTAAACAGCAAGTAAACCTTTTGTCCATTGCTCGATCTTTTCAAAAACTTTGGTAAAGCATGGCGGTTGGGACACCAGTCACCCCAATAACATCCCAACCTCTCAAAGTAGAACCGGCATACGGTTATTACTGAGGAGTTAAACACTGCAAGCAATTAGCAACTGATGCAGGCAGATAAACTTTATATAAAAGGAAATTAAAGATTTTAATTGGGAATCAATGCTGTAAAAAAGCTCTTTTGATATTTACTACTAATAAATTATATGTCTAATTTTCTAATTGCTATTAATGCAAGAAGAAATATTAATTATAGTGACAATTTAATCAAAACAGACACAAAGATAAGATATTAGTATCTTATTAACCTACATGATCATACATGTCAAAAGAATTGAATGATTTAAAATTGTATATATTGATACGATGTAATCTAATCTATAACAAAATGTAACCTAATTCTATTGTAGAGCAGGATAAAAACAAGCCCACCTAACATTGTCCACCCCACTTTAACAATGGTAAAGTCAAATGTGGGTGGTGTCTGTCCGAGTAGTTATTGTTTGGTTGGGGGGGGGGGGTATATGACTGGTTGATTGCCAACCCAAAAAAATCAGGATTTTCTTTTGCAGATGGACCATGGAAAGTGGCATATCGTGTACTAGTAGGCTGGGCAGTGCGTCTGCAAACAAGATTCACCGTACAATATTACCTCATACCCAGCTTGGGCAAGGATATGACAATAAGTAGTTAATCATCCTTATAATTGTTAGTTCCATACCTTCTGAATTAAAAAAGTCATTGTTAATAATTGTGTGAATATCTCAATAAATGTTTGTTGTGGTTGTACAATTTATATTAGTACCAAAATGAACACTGCCACAAATCATAATATGTGGCAGTGTTCATTTTGGTGGTTGTACAATTTATATTAGTACCAAAATGAACACTGCCACAAATCATATGTGGCAGTGTTCATTTTGGTGGTTGTACAATTTATATTAGTACCAAAATGAACACTGCCACAAATCATAATATGTGGCAGTGTTCATTTTGGTGGTTGTACAATTTATATTAATACCAAAATGAACACTGCCACAAATCATAATATGTAGAACATGGACAGAAGCCCGGCTCATTTTTGGAGAATAATTACTTCCAAGCAACTTTCTTTCTTCCGTTATTTATTTTAAAATGCCTTACATACCACTAGAAGCACTACGTAATATATCAATAGTAGGGCTAAATTATAATTAGCTATACAAACTATAAATTACAGTATAATGCATTAATAGTTCAGCCATATACAATTATAATATGCAAGAAAAATTAAAATGTTACCTCTGGAGTGCAGATTCTGACAAGAGTCGCCTTGGTAGCAAATATCCCCTCTGGCGTAGAACGAACAAATCTTATGAACTCTCTCTGTTTCTGAAAGACAAAATGAAAAAAAAAAACTTAAGGACTTTTTGTCTTTCCTTGAGTACAGTCTTGCTTACGGCAGAACAAACAATACCACTACCCTTTCCTTTAATGAAAACCATCATTTTTCCCTGT
Organism: Anneissia japonica; assembly: GCF_011630105.1. Lineage (NCBI taxonomy): Eukaryota > Metazoa > Echinodermata > Crinoidea > Comatulida > Comatulidae > Anneissia > Anneissia japonica. The sequence continues at coordinate 752,004 of NW_022693771.1, read as the reverse complement.
ACTTCACCAGGACACATAGGCACCCTATAGCTTGAAAGAAAACAATCTTATGGAATCCGGAATTCTGGTTATGGGCCAGGAAGTCTTGATGGCTGAAATAAGATATACATACTGTAACCCACTGTTGCTACTCCCGGGTCATCAACATCGATACTGTAAGAATTACGCTGTGACATGTAATCTTCCGTCATTGGATTCCACTTCTCCAGGGCGTCGACAATGTCAGGGCTGATAGAGTTCTTATCATTGGTTTCTTGGTGCGTGTCTGAAGGCAGGCTCTTAGGTGAAGTGGTCTGGCTGGACGTTTTCGGACTATCTACTATATCACTGCAGTCTATCTTGACAACAGGACCATCTAAATAGAACAATAAATGATGATTAAACATCAATGACTAATAATATACAGTAACATATCCCAATTACAAACCTCCCATTTACAAACTCTCGATTTTACGAACCGAATTTGATGCGGTGCTGTCATTACAAACAATCATATTTAACTACAAAAACACTTTAAAAGGTATTTTAAAGTCTTCAGAAATAATTTAAATTGTCACATCAGCTAAGAGAGAAAACATTCAAACCTATAAAATGATATAAAACTATGTTTCAAGCAAGAAATATCAATCGTTCGTAGCTGAGATACATTATCTTTGAGCTTTGCATGCTTACTCAGGAATACAGTACAGTAAATCTCAATACTTGATCATCCAATGAATACTTCACAGTGAGCACAGGTAATTTTGGCTTCTGTGAAGTATTATATTTTTTGCAGAAAACAGTAAAATACAAGTCATATTGTGCAACAAAATGTTTCTCCCATGGAAAGGCTTAGAGCCTACCTAGTCTTGAACATGTAGCATAGGCCTACCCTCACCACACTAAGATGCTGAAAATTTGAACTCCCTGAATTACGAAATTGCTCATTTACGAACCCTTTTCGGACAGAGGGGTACGTAATTGGGAGATATTACTGTATACAAGAATAATAATACTGCAATGCTACAAATAGTAAAAACAATAAGTATATCAATAGCTATAGTAAGTAAAATAAACATTGATTTGTATTAACTACAATTCCATACAATTTGTAACGTTTTATGTTAGATAAAAAGAAAACAAACAGAAACACATAAGCATGCTTACCAAATTGTGCGTTAAACACTTCTGAATCAGCATGACCCAAGGTCACCAACCTTTCATTGATACATGTCTGTTTGCCGTTGATAATACTACTTACTATCATATTGTACGCTTGCCCACTGTGTTGAAATAAAGTTGTATATAAAGTTTTGTCTCTCATAAAAACTGTAAAAATCCTTAAAATATCATTCAACAAATTGAATTGCTCAATTTAAATACCATATTTATTCAAACAACCACCCCACTTTGAATAACAGCCCCTCATTTGGAACAAATGCCATCAACCTCCCTAAATGACTGTTTAAACACATCTAATGGACATCTTTCTTAACACAGTCTATTTCATATTTTACACCAGTGGAATTACATTTTTTCTAAATAAAATATTTTGATGGCAATTATGTGATGTAGTTCTACATTTACAAGGAAATTAAGGGGCGAGTGTATACATATCAATTTGACACCAGAAAACAAAAATGCCTCCATCGAATAAATGCCTCCTCAACACTAAACACCCTGGGGCTTTTTTTTCCAGATAAATACGGTTTGAACACATGTTAAAGAAAGTTATGGTACTGTGGGGCACTTAAACAGATATCCAACCATTTCTGAAGCAAAAATACACAGAACATGTATATTAAAAACTTCTTGGCATCATTTCATAAGGCGACTCTTTTAGATTATGCCACCTCTAAACACCCAAAACTGACATTATCAGGCCAGCTATCACCGGCTTAGAAAATAAAATAAATATTTCCCTAACAGACTATACTCTTAGACGGCTAGGCCAGGTGCCCTTGTGACTGCAGATACCTCAGGCTTTACTGGCATGACACTGAAGCTCCCTTGCTACAGATCCTGTAGGATCTTAAATTAAAAGCAGTTAGCGTTTCATCTATGCAGGTTAGATGCTTACTTTGGTTTCTCATCGGTAGTTATCACTTTAGCTGTCAGCCTATGAAGATACCCTGCGAGTTCAACAAATTTTTCAATATCCGCAACTGACCAAACATCTGAAATGATATTGGGAAGCTCATTATAATTGCATATCAATCTCTATGCTTCATTGAATTTCATTAGAAGTGGAAATAACATGGTTAAAATTATTTTGTTAGGTTCACATCTATCACCACCAAAAACTTCAAATCTTCAATATGTTAAAAGGCAGCATAAAAAGACATCTTTCTTGTAAAACACTAAAAATAATTTATATACTTTTCACTAACTTATTCTTAATTTGATTTCAATTCTACTTTTGATTTTTTGTTGTGCGATCCATTGAAACCGAAAGTGCAAAGACAGAAAGATATAAAATAAACGAACAGGTATCAATGTAATAGCATTAGCAAACCTTCTTTCAAGGCATCCTCTGTCACCTCCTTCTTCCTCTTCTTTGGAGAAACATGAGCAAGAGAACATCTAATCACCTGGGCTGGTAGATCAAAGAACCAAGATGGTAGTCTTCGAAGGTCACACAGTGGAATCCATTCTTTGTTTCCAAAATCCACATAGTGAATGTGAGCAAACGTCACTGATGAATCTGTTGCTGTTTCTGTTTCTAGTACCTTAACCCGATACCACAACTTGTCTTTTGAAAATTTTGCACTGCAGATGCTTCCAACTGTCACCTTGAAGTTGTCATCAGAATCCTTACACGAACTAGTCGCAAAGTGATCATTAAGCTCATTCATCAAGTAATCCAACTTACAAGCATCACTGCTAATGATATGAGAGTAAAACTCGGTGGGACTAATGACGTAAGAGACTGCTATATCAATACAGCCATTTGCATCAAACTTCAGCTTTCTCTCTGGCAAGGATGTTAATTCGTTAACTGGTTTGACAACAATTGGCTTTGTTAATGACTCATGACTTGGTGATGATGAACTTTTGCTTGAAGGAAGGGACGGAATTTCTGTAGATTTAACATTCAATTCTTTGGTTACCACCCTTTTCTCAATGACATCATCCTTTTGAAAAGATGGAGTTCTGGGAGTGTTATCCCTCTTTGCTGTTAGTCCACCTGGAATGCTATCCTCTGAAGAAGCATCTGAAATTGATCTAGTTGATCTTTGATGCTTCCCACGACCTCTTCCTCGACCCTTTTTGACACTTTGAACTTCAACCTTTGTAATAGCTTCATCATTAATTCTGATATTCATTCTTGGTATGTTTGGAACCTTATTTGAGTTCTTGGTTCCAATTACTGGTCTATTGCTGGTTGCTCTTGTGTTTCCAACACTTGAGCCCAGATCCTTCTGATGGCTTGCCTGGTTTATTTCTGGAGATACTTTAGAGCAACTGAGGTTTGTGGCTGAAGACACACCACTTGATGATCTTGACAACTTGGATATTTGATCCTTTACATTAGTACTGATTAGTGTACTGGCCTCATTCGAATCATGGACCCTGGCCTCCTTATCTTGCTTCAACCTCTCACAGATTTGCTTCGCTCTTGAAATTGGATTTTGGATCACTGGTTCTTTATGCGCAGTCACTGAATGACTTGACAGACTGTCATGCGATACAGGAGGTTCTATATATGTCGGATTTTCACCTATTATATAAAATAACATAAATTCATTCAATGTGTAACAATAACCGTGATTATTTATGAACTTTTTAAAATAACATAATGCGAGTCGAGTGGCTGAGTGGTAAGGTAGGGCTGCCGTTAACTATAGCCTTAACATTGGTTTCTCAGCTGTATTATTATTTATTATTATTATTAATAATATTATTATTATTATTTATTATTTATTTTTCATTATTTACTATTCATTGAAATTTTGATTTGTAATTTGTAAAACATTTAAACGTTTTGATTTAAAACAATCAATATATTATAATACAATTAGGCCTATCTTTAAAATATATTTTTATCTTTAAAATCTTTAGTTGCACAATTAATTGATTTGTAAAGCACAATTGGGCATGTTTGCATAGCACAGGACTCCTTGGACAAGTTTTCGCTTTTATTGGAGGATTCAATTTTTATTTTTAATTATAATTTAAGCTACCTTTGACGTATTGACTGATACTTCATGTAGCTTTCTGGAAATTTAGTTATATAATTTAACAGCAAAGTGCAACATTGCATCTTTTTATAAATCATTGCTGCTTGAAAATTCTTCCTTTTTTTTTAAATTATCATCGTAATTAAGCTGATTTAAGTACTACCTTAAGGTGTTCGGCCGAAGAAGTACCGAAATTTAGGCCTGTCTAGGCCTAAGTAGTAGTAGTAGTAGGTGGATATATTACCGCGAAGTGGGGCGGGCGGTACATGCCTTATAATTTACTACGTGGATAGCGAGATTTTTCGATCGCCATGCAAAGTTAAAATAAAATCCCAAATCCTCCTCCTTTTTGGAATTTAAGGAAATTAATACATTTTTGTTTCTTTGTTGGATCGATTGCAGCAACCCCAAACCCAACATAACGGTATTTCACATTATAGAGCATTAATCATCTATAATAACTGCTAACTTCCTACCCTATCGCGTTGTTTTGTTTTGGTGACAACATGGCCGGTGTAAGTCACGTGATTGAAACCGAGTTGGCCAAACTCTCTCTATCTACGGCTCTGGCTTCACGGCCAAACACATGCCATCTCACGGCCAAATTTGGCCAAATTTTTTTTCGATATCGGCCAGATTTTCATCCGATTAGAAGGCAACAGTGGGTACATATTCATTTGAAATACTACAAAAATTACATGAAAATCAGCGGTCATTCGTTTGAAATTGAAGGAATTCAAATGATATAACCAGAACAATGTTAAACTTTCACTGTTTTTCTTTTAATTAATCTATCACCATAAAATACATGCCCAGCCCAATCATAATATTAAAGAGCCTATGTTCTTTAGTTGCTGGCATGTACGCCAATTCAGGGGCAAATCTAGAGATGTCCGAAAGGGGAGGAGCCGGGGCCGAAAAAGGGGAGGGGAGGGGGGGCGAAAGTGGATCCGATCAAGATAACACAATCTTAGAGGAAATTTTTGTTTTCTCCCCGAATAACCTGATGCCTTTGGGCGATCAATACTTTCTTGTTTTCACTCCCCACCACCCCCCTAAATAAATCCAGTATTTAAAATCACATTATTAATTTTGATCTAAATTTGATTTAAATTAATTAAATATTAAGGTACATTGTAGTCGATCTATAGCAAAAATTTTAAGGGCCTGTTATTGTCAAATCCGTGGCTCTCTTTAATTAAAATGAATTAAGTGACATAGTTAGGTAACATAAACTGGCGTTAAAACAACACTATTTAATAAATACTTTTTATCTAAACTTTTTCTAAATTCGCATCTGAATGTTATTGTCACAGCACTTAAAGCAATAAATCAATGTTGCTATCAGAATTATCTTCTTCATTCTCATATGCAACCAGCTAACTCCAGAGTAACTTTGAAGTCTCTGCAACACAACTGCTTGAAATTGGAGGTGCCATCGGACCCGAATGATCACATCGAGCATTTATATATGACACTCTACATAAGAACACTGCAGCACCTAGAGCTATATAATTCAAGTGGGCAATAATTTAATTAAAGTACAGTATTCAATTTATATTCAAAAGAAATCCAAAAGAGATAGAACCTCCACTAGGATGAAACATATACAAAGACACACGTCACAGTATATGGTACAAACTTGCATTGAACTGTCTTCATAAAGCGTAAACGAGGATAAATTTCATACAAAATGTATATTTCATCTAAACAATTTACATTATTAAATGTAACTGTTATTTTTAAAATAAACTCTCTTACGTCAAATCGGCTAAAGGGGGAACATAGATTAAGTGTTTAGTGCAAGTACAAACAAAGGTATACGATTGAATCAAATATAGAATTTAAGCTAACAAAAACAACATATCCAAAACAAATCTACGTTATATTAGGCCTATATTGAAAAAAAATGTAAACTTTTCAAAAATTCGGCCAAATTCGGCCGTGACTTTTCAAACGTTACGGCCAGGCAATTTTTTATACGGCCAGATTTGAGGAATCTGGCCGTCAAAAAGGTCAAATGGCAACCCTGGTTCATTTCAGTCCCTGTCACTGTGGAATGATGTGAACATGAAGCTGCAATCTCTTTCAACAGCAGACAGGTAGTCACTATGTTCAAATGCAATTTAGCACAATGACCCATGCTAATTGTGGTTTATTCTCCCACCTTTAAAATTACTAATAATAACCTTACTTTTTTGTTGAACAGTTGTTTGTGGAACATTCTGGATAAGGGGGGCAGCGTGTTTATTTTCAATCATCAAGTCAGCGACATTAACCTACAAAAAAACATTCACGAAAGTCAATGATGGATGGATTTAACCTTTTGAACCCAAATTTAACATAACTCAATAGCCAAACAATCCTCCTGAGTAAAATCTCAGTTTAACTATCACTGCATTTCTAAGAACTGAAGCAACATTATAAACTTCTAGTAGGCCTTGGCTGTGTGTAGGCCAATCTATGACTAGCTACATAAGCTACGACCACATCGTCTAACATAAGTTCATCTGAGAGTCATTAATTATTTGTCAATCTAAATAGATCATACAACATTCCAGTTGTTGTAATCCTTATGCTAGCTTTAAATTTTTACAGACATTTGGTCAAAATATTAATTAAATAAATAAATCCTACCAGGATGTAAAGGCAAGCAAACAAATAGCTACTTCATGCAACTCATAATTCCAAATTGTTCCAGAGCGCAAAGTTTCCGTTCCATTTTTTGACTAGTTCAAATCAAATATGAACAGGAAATTTAATTTAAACCATGACCCTGAAATCTGTCAGCCTGATATGTCTATCAAAGAAGCAGGAAAATGTATTTGATATATAAGCTTATAAGGTAAACAGTTTAGTCCCACAAGTTCACATGGACATTTTTGTGAGCCAACATACATTGTTAAAGAGTTGCAGAGCTAGAGTATGAGAAGGTTCATTATATAGTTATGGGGACATGAAGTTTCTACTACAAAAATTGCAAGTTCACCTGGTAAGGTTAACACAGAACCTGCTATCAATTCTATTTATGAAAGTTTGCTTCTTTCTCAGCAGTGAACACACACACACACACAAAATTGCACTGTACTGTATGTAGTGAGATTTATACAGTGCCACTGCATAATACCAAAGACAGTATGGAATAGAGAGCACAGTTCCATTTGTAATTACATCACTCCCCTAGTAACGATGGAAGTCACCAATGTCGTCATAAAGTGCGTCCACTGCATTTGTTTGCCACATGGAAATGCACCCCACACAAGAAATAAAGATGCATCTATTTCTAAAAATAGTAACATTAATCTAACAATCGCCCCCTACGAAAGAACACAGATATACAAACTGTGCTAGGTAGTACTGGGTGACAACAAGAAAACAGCGGGCATCGTCTCATAGCTGCGTATAAGTCACAAGCATACTGTGCTACTCTTTTGATTCTATACTTTGATCGCTTTGATAATACTGATGTCTATGCGCTGAGGAAAGCGAAAAATAAAGAAAATAATAATAATCATCAATAATACTCTATACTATTTTTTACCTTTATTTTTGGTGAAGTTTCTCCTTCTGAAAATGGCATGGTACCAGCCTGGTTAGCCATGACGTTATATGTCAGGTCCACCAATGGAGCTCGGGTACCGGAACGAACTGTAACTTTTGCCGTAAGTGTCTGATTGACAACTAGTTTGACGAAAAACAGTGTCTGCTCATGAGTCCACGTCTGTATGCCTGGTGGTTTCACCTTTGAGTTAATCATAAGAGCTTTAACTTATTTTCATATATTGTGATAAAATATCACATTGCTGTTAGTGATAACTGATATTGATAATTCCAGTTATGATAATGACAACGATCATGATGTTAATGATTTCAAAGATGTTGATATCATGACATCATAAGGATCAAGATAATGATGGCGACGATGCTATTATGAGGTAGATGATAATGATGATAATTAAAATGATTCTAATTATAACGACATGAGTATAATCATAATCACCATGACAATGATGATAGTGATAATTACATTGAGAGAGATAGAGAAAACAATGATTAAGATGATGTGGCTGATTATGACATGATAATGAGGATGATGATGATGATAAAGAAAAAAACCAAAGTATAATCTAAAACTCACCCTTGATAGCCCAGCACACACAGCTTGTGCTGGTAGGACAGCCAGCTCTGGCAGTAAGTAGCGAAGCCTGCTTAGTGGTAGCCTCTCACAGTTTCCATAATCAACATATACTACCTTGACTTCGACCTCTGACCTGCTTCCTAAACACACATAACTTTCAATCAGAATAATTACATATATAAGAATATTAGGTACTGTATATTCTTTTTCAGATCTTGAAGTGGATACTCGGAAATTTGTAGAGGCAATAAAAAAGTACTGTCCCATTTGGGACATGATTCAGCAATTGTTTGTACTTGTTAGCATTTACAGCAGGCCAAAGAAATGCTAATCATAAGGCAAGATCACTAAAACATTTACTCCTGATATTTATTTAATCACAACGTTTGAACTTCTTAAAAAATGTGTTGTACCAGAAGGTTGAACGATCTAAAGTTAAGGAAACTACATCGTACATGTGACAGCCGTAGCTGCTCGCACATACTGTAGGTATAAGAATATTGTCTATATCGAGGACGAAACATCGCGCTATCATGAATCCTATCCCAGAGAAAACATCTAATTAACAACACCAGCAAATTTAAGTTCAAAGAATATTATCTGAATTAAACAAGCACCATGTTGAATTTGAAGGGAAATGACAATCCTCCATGATTTACCGCTCGTCGACACTGTATGACCGTTAACTCTCACGTCATTGTATATACTTACAAAATAACACATGGTTTCGGCAGAGACGCATCAGTAATCTGGCCATGTGCTCCGCCTTTCACTCGCCAAGTCCCGAGTATAATTAGGCCAATGAGTGTCCATGGTACAAGAGTTTGCGCTAATACCACATGACATATGTAAGCTTGTCTGCTGGTTTCACAGTAGCTGTACCTCTAATACAGACTAGATTTTAGCCCGGATTTTAGCCCGGATTTTGGAAGTTACAGCACATAAGGACATAAAGTCCTTCATACAAAGATATATGATGTGAGGGAGCCACAACAGGAAGATGTGTAGTGACCCGCGTAGTTTAAAATCATGTGTTTTAATGACTGAATGGTGAGTTGGCATTCCTCCACCATTTTTTGCTCTTTAAAGACTGTACCACTTACCGCGATTTTCAATTGACGTTTTAAGTATTCAGCTTTTTGAAATAATAGTTAGCATCAAGGTAAGCTGACAAATTCTTTAAAATAAGTATTTTGTGCGCTACCATAATGGTAATTAACCATTTATAACCAAGGCCATGCAAGAAAAAAGCAAACAATTACACCTCTGATGTGGATATTCGAAAATAATAAATTTCATGAATTTCCCCATCACTTTTTTCCAAAAACTCTTTTATTTTCCTACGCTTTCTCCTCAATATACCACTGATTACAGACAAATATTGTGAGAAATGAAGCCTCAGACATAAAATATGTTGTCCTCAAACACGATGGCATAAGACTACACTAATGAGTGGTCTATAAATGTATGTTTGTACATTTATACTTGTTTTGGCACAGAGGAAAAGCCCAAAAATGGTCTGACAGCAGTCATTCTGCTAATGTTGACCAAGACAAATCCTACTGTTGTTCGAACATATTTTAAAATACAGAGTATGTTTTCAAAAGCATAATAGTTTTTTGCCAAAAAATACTTCATTTGCATAGATTACCTGATGGAAAGATATCAATAATCCGGGCCCTGTACCAGCAATTGTCTTGGGTAAAACAGGAGCAGCACGCCATACCAATCACAGGAATCGTCAGCATCTGACCACTGCCCTCTGAATATGCCTGGCTACATGATTGACAAATCAAAGAAAATAAAGCTCTGTATTTGTTCTATATTTTGTTCTGATTTTACACTAAAAACATCAGTACTCTTTGAATAAAAATTTTAAGTTTGTTAATTCAGTGTAAGATAGTATAATACATACTCCAAGTATCGAAATGCACGCCATCGTGTCGGGATTCAAATTAATTCAGTGTGTTACAAAGATAATACCTTATTTGATGCATTAAATTTGCTAGTGGAGAGGAAACTGGTTGAATCCAGAATATGGATGGTGAGATCACCTCGGTCACTAACACATCAAGAACAGTGTCATCAGCAAATGTGGTGTTTGGTATTCTTGGCTGCATGGCAGATTGTTGAAGAAGTCTAGAGATGGCGTCTGGCTGGTATTTCATTCCATGGACAAAGTCTGATGAGTTTGTGACCGACTGACAACTGTCGACTCTGTCCTGCTGTTGGGTTGATCCTCCAAACAGGTTACTGGTGTTGGTGGATGAGCTTAACACCAATGGCTTAGGATTCTCTGCAACCTGTGCAGGTGTATCTTGCATGTATTGACTACTTTCTACAGCAGCTTTGCCAGTGCATTTTTGTACATCTTCAAATCTTTCATCTTTCAAGGATAATACACTGGATTGGTCATCCTTAATGGAAGGATGTCGTTTGGTTTCTGAAACACCTTTTAATATTTTGCTCTCTCTGTGAACAATGCTGCCTGGACAACTAATGCCACGCTCTGTAGATGTAACATCATCGCTATATGATATCTTCCCTTTACCTAGCATTCTTTCATTTGGCTTGAGAACAACTGGTTTGCTTTGGTCAATTAAACGCTGTTCAGACTTTTCTGATGCAGAATCTTCTTCATCGGTACAATCAGAATCTGCATCTTTTAAAGTACAAAACAATATATTATACATCACTAATACATATATTCAAGTGGGACAGGGACCTCAAGTCTCTAGCACCTTATTTGGGTTGTATATAATTTATCAAAAAATTATTTTTACTAAAAATATTTGGGGGGGGATTGGTGGAGTGTGCCCCTTATTTCTCCTCTAAAGTCACCATTCATAAGTATATTCACATGCAATTACAATAATACTGAAACACACAATTTATAATGGTCACTTGCTTTTAGTAGTGCTGTTGATGGTTTTGCTAATGCTATGATCTTACCATTGCTGAGTAGTGCAGGCAAAGAGGCTCTGATAAGGTACATTTTGTCCAGACATCTCTCCAATTCTTGGTTTGTTTCAGAGTAATGCCTCAAGAATGATTTCTTATCATTTTCTGTTATTAGATGACGAGCATCTGAAGTAGGCTAGAACAAACATTATTAAAACATTAAATAAAACATTAAGTACACGGTCAAAATTGCATTGAGGGTCATTTCATATTTAAACTGGTGTACTCTAGGAACATCAATCATTTCCCACAGGAGAAAATAATATTTTTGTTCTCAATCTGAAAAAAGCTACAAGTCACTGTAATAAATTGCCATTCCTTGCCTTAAGTGTAACACATTTAATATAGAACATTCTAAAATAACATTTATCATATAAAACTACTTCAGTAATTAGAGACACCATGTAGAAGCCGAGATAAGGGGTTAGAAGGTTGTAGATATTACGAAGTAGTGTAGGGTATAAGCTATTGGCTGATGATGATGCAATAGAGAATTTTCGAAAAGGCGAATGCTTGCGTATGTAAGAGGATAGGGAGGTTTTAGAAACCACTGTTAATGGTGTTGTTTAGGTGGATTCTTGTCGAACTGTTACACGAAATAAAAGTATTTGTGAGTTGTGCTACACATTGTGAACTGTGTTTATATCCTATATGTCATGTACTTAGGAATTCATGACAGTTACACTGACAGCATATTTTGGGCAGAACCAAAGCTATGTTTTCAGTAGCTTTAATGAATTGAGTGCAAGCTTTGAATTATGAATTTTTTTTTAATTGTTTTTAACTTGTGAAGATATTATGGGAAGCAATTATTGGAAAATCCACAACTGTATTCTTCATCTTTCGACTTTATCTTAACTAGTGTTCATGTGTAATTATTATTAACACTTGCCTTTGAAATAATATCGTCTATGAACTTGTGCATATAGGCTGCTTGTTCTTCTACAGATGCTAGCTTCTCATTGAGTCTTTGCTTCCCCTCAGCTACCAGCTTCTTTTTTGAAGTCATGGTGCATTAGGCCTACCTACAGATATTGAAAAATATGTTGTCATGAAGATTTAAAATGGAACAGTGTGTTTGGCCTAGGCTATGTAAAGTGTATGGCAAGAATTTTTATACCGGCTTGTTTAGCAAACTTCTGCCTGCCAATAACGATGATTTTAAAATAAAAATCAAATTTTATTTTTGCCTAATAAACGCACCTGCTGCCACTAAAAAAACGGAAATTTCAAAAGTTCTTCTTTATTTTTATTACGCCTGCCTTTGCTTTAAATTCTCCAAAAATAAGATAAGTATATTTAATTATATAAATTTAAAGCATTTAACCATCCCATTATTACACAGTTTACATTCAAAAATAAAATTTTATTCTTATTTTCTCCTCGGCCTGGATATTTTTTGCAAAACCACTTGCTAAATAAGAACACAAATTTTACTTTTACTTTTTTTCGCCCTTCTCTAACGATCTTTGAAAAATAAGTTCGCGAAACAAAGGTATAACAAATGTCTCGCCCAGGGGCGGCGCTAGCGGGGTGTCCGGAAGGCAAAGGACCCCTTGTCGGGGACCTCTGAACCCTCCCGCTTGGACCCCTGTCAGGGAATTTACAGCAAGTTCGTCGGGGAAAAATCAATAGCAAGTAAAAAATCAAAAGTACAATTCAAGCACGCCATACTAAATTGTCAAATTTTAGGGATTAAAAACTGTTTAGTGTAAGAAGTGCTACCCTATGTGGTGGCACCAGCTCTTACCCGACAGGGGGCTGGTACACCTGAAAGGGGGTAAGTACCCCGACATCAGGAGGACTAATACCCCCGACAGGGGGACTCTTAAACTTGAATGATTTCCTATCAAATTATCCTTTTTAAATATGGGAGTGGATATATTTACGTGACCATAAACAAATCAGTAAACGATATATCTTCGTGAGATAAATTTTTTTACGCCGACGGCGATGTAAACATACAGTATCCACTTCTTTAAACAAATAATCATAATTAACACAAAGTTTTATTATTTTTTAATGAAAAAAATTCCTGACAAATTTAATTTCTTCACCCGACCGGGGGTGGGGGATAGGGTGGACCCCTCATCATCAGGGAACTCCTGGCGCGGACGCTGTTCTCGTCTAACCAGCACATGAATGATAAACGTGACAATAACTACGCCTGATTGTTGTATTATTGTACTACCATACTACTAGCCTTCCTGTTCAACTCAACTCTCATTTATTAGAGTCTAGACAGTGATCAACCTCACAGGCCTAAATAGCCTAGCGGTTGTCATGGGCGCTCGATCCGCTAGGATAGCCATCACACACCTCACACTCTTGATAAAAATAAAATGACAGCTTAGCTCAGCTCAGGCTCAGAAGTGACATTTATCTACAGTTCATCCACCATTTTACTACCCTAGCACACAAATATCTCTAGTTAATTATAGTATATTATTATGGATTAACCTACCGACCCTACTTTCGCCAATCTAAAACCTCATCAAATGCACTTTGCCTGAATAAACTAGTATTTAATGCACATGAATAAGCCACGAGACTCCATGTCCCAAGCCTTCACACATGTGCGTTTCTTACCTGGCGCTTCCAAATCAAAACACAACAGTATGAAAGGCAAAAATAGTCATAAAATCTATCTTAATTATTCCCTATGACGCGCCTAAGTTGCCGAATTTACATTACAACACGACAAAGAAAAATCAAGAGTTAATATTATTATTACAGTAGTGGTATTTGTTTAAATATTAAAAATAATAATAATAATAATAATAATAATAATAATAATAATAATAATAATAATAATAATAATAATAATAATAATAATCATTATAAGTATTTTAATAATAATAATAATAATAATAATAATAATAATAATAATAATAATAATAATAATATTGTACGTAATGTAACAACATAGATCAATTATATGAGTCTTACTATTATTAATATGTATGTTTTTTAAGGACTACATTTATAATCTTAGGTAGTCATTATTTTATATGGTATTTTAACTAAATCGTTTGTTTGCCTTCAATCTTAACCAATGTTTATTATTTTTAAAAGCATATCATAATCTATTAAATAAATTCTTTCTTCTTCGCATGTTTCTAAGCCGAGAACAGTGGCGGCGCCAGCGGGGGGCGGGGGGAATAACAGATTCTCTAAAATTACAGAAGTTGCAGAATTCTGCTGCACGTCTTATTTTTAACATCCGATCCTCTCATACTCACACTTCACATCTTCTCCGTGAAGTTCACTGGCTGCCTTTTAGGCAAAGGGTTTATTTCAAAATAATGGGCCTTGCTTTCAAGTCACTGTCTGGCCTATGCCCTCAATATAACTCTGACTTACATGTACTTAAAAAGCAAATTCGTACTAGCTAAGATGGGGTGCAGCGCTTCGTATCTGCAAAGAAAGGGGCTTTACAAATGTTCTGTTTGGATTGGATTTGGATTGGGAATTCCCCAGATAATTTTCTTGTTCCCCTTCCCAGTGTTCCCCCTCAAAAAAAGGAGAAAAACCACAATTCGTCAGGGAGAAAAGAAAAATGATATGTATTTTCTACTTATTAGTAGATTATCTATCTGTAAAATCGATTGACTAAGCGTCTGAAACCCCTATATTGTCAGCTTCGTACCTGAACCACTTTTTTAGCGGCGCCCGGCCACCAAAGCATACTGTATTTAACCCTTAAAATTTTACCTTCCACAGCGCCGCCCCCCCCCCCCCCGGAATTTTAGACACTGGCGCCGCCACTGGCTGAACAAATCATAACTGCAAGCATTTTGCAAGTGATCCGGTCATAGCAAAAGTGGGAGGTGGGGAATAAAACAAATGTTTAGGTCTATTGCGAATGTCCTTCACTTTAAGGGATTGAATTTTGATTGCAAGTAATGTGGCCGGCTTGACCCGTATAGGCCTAACTTCGTGTGTGGGGTTGACAATTTGGCTGACTCCAACCCCCAATTTTATGTATAGTGAATTGCTATTTGATATCTATACCTCTAAACATTTTCAAAATCAATCTTAAAAAAGTTTAAATGTACATAGGCAATACATAAACAAACGCATGTTGGATTTTTGTAAAAATATAACATTAAAAATACAATGTGATGCGAACATTAATAATAAATGCATATAATTTATATGTATCAGTAGGCCTATATACGGTATTTAATTTAAAAAGTAAAATAGAATTGAAAAAAGTGAAAAGACCTCAAAGCCGATGCGGGACAGTGCGGTTCCGTTCCGACGGGTTGTAGGCCTACAGTGAAATCTAGGCCTACTGTTTTTCCCGCAGGTCTAAGTTGGCGCTTATATACCGGTAACAGGTTTCAAAATGAGGCTTAGGGAGGGAGATGTGTATAAGAGACAGCTTAGGGAGGGGGGGGGGGAGTGTACTTTCATCATAAGAAAAAAATCTTGTTGCCATAGCAATTGAAACAGGATTATGGGATTGAAAAGCAAGGATTTCCACCTCATCACAAATCAAATAAAAATGTTTTTTATTGACAAAATTACAGAAACTTGGGCTGGAAATTCGTCTTTAGACACAACAAACCAGTCAATAATATTCAATTGTCACATTTCTGACTTGTCATAAAAGTGCGACGTCATTCATTCGCAATATCTGGGTGAGAGTTCAGATCCATCATGCTGGTAGAGAATATATCAGGCTTCTCGTTTGAAAATATTCTGAAAAGAAAAACCTAGATTTAAACGAGCTAGCTAAACAAACATGAGGGTATCTCTAACACAGATTGAAGGTAAACATGAATCTACAAGAATTAACATATCAAATCTGAATTTGATGTGTATGGTCCTATGTTTAATAACCATGATCTGCTTTTTTTTCTTTTAAACACATGGTTGTATATGCGAAATTTTTTAATACCGAATACAACAATATTATTTAAACAGAATGCAATTTATCTACGATTTAATTGTAGAATATTCCATCCACAACGTTTTGTTATCACACGCTATTCTGTTTAAACCTGTTTTTAATATAGTTTCCTGGCTTTTGTTTGCTAAATGTCTTTATAATTTATGCTCAATTCCTCGACAAAATTTTATCCATTTAAATACCAGACACACTGACCATCTTAAACTTAAACCTGTCCGGCCAATTGAATGTTTTTTCCTCTCTGTTATTTTGTATTTCTTTTATTGTTCTTTGGACAAAATAAACGAAATGAAACAATGATGGTGATAATACTAATGACGACGATAACGATGATGATAATAATAACAACAACAACAACAACAATAACAATAATAATAATAATAATAATAATAATAATAATAATAATAATAATAATACGACGATACGATGATGAAGATGATGATGATGATGATAACAATAGCAATAATAACAATAACAATAATAATATAATAAAAATAATATTAATAATAATAATAAAGACACACTTGTAAAGAGCATTATGCAAAAATGATTATGCGCTTCACATCAAAAATAAACTATCACACCTGATCAACAACCGCCAACCAGCCTCTCTACCAACCTAACTACAAATGGACGGTAATTATTACACATACAAAATTTAATACGTTATATAGGAAAGTAAATACAAAATACGCCTACCAGTACATAATATGCACTTATTGCCATTAGTATTAAGAAAAAATAAATGGAATTTTTAAATTGTAAATTCAGAATAAGTACAGATGTCAAAACCTAATTAAATTTGTTTCTCTCAAAAATACAAAAAAAAAGAAGCACAAACAGCCGCAATGAGAAACAACAAGAGAGAGGAAAACCAAAAAGCGAACTAAGTCAAATCGAATCGAATCTCAAATGTTATACAAAATAAAACTAAAATATTAAATGATAATATATAATAAATAATAATAATAATAATAATAATAATATAATGATAGTAGGCAATGATAACATTTGTAAATATCGAATTTAGTATCAGATTACTGTATTATTAACATAATAATAATAGTAATAATAATAGTAATAATAATAAATAATAATAATAATAATAATAATAATAATAATAATAATAATAATAATAATAATAATAATAATAATAATAATAATAATAATAATAATAATAGGAAACGGTAACATTGTAAATTCGCCTTAAGTACTGATTAATGTATTTTTAAAATTTGTTTTGATTAGTTAGGCTCCTTGCGAATGCTGGGCCAATTCTCTTTAACAGTGGGTTGCAACCCTCTCCAGAAACCCTAAATGAACGCTGATCCGATGGACCTATTATTAATAGGTCCATGCTGATCCATTCTTTTGCTCGGTAGTACCTGGAAAGAACGATCTAACTGTATAGTGTAAATCACCATACTGAAACTTTTACAATATAAAACTCAGCGTATTCTAGAGTCTCAAGCTGTACATATATTGACCTAAACTGTATTTTATTACATCCCTTTTACAATATACTCTCATTCTCTAACATCTTATACTATAATGAGGGAGTTTGTTCCATGTGTGTGTTGTAAAAATGCCTATCATTTAATTATATCACTGACAAGGATAGGTCGGGAGCTGTACCATGTACGTATACAACAATATATGTAACACAATGGCGCAAAGATGCGACTCATTCACTGTTATTCGCCATAAAAGCTAGCCATACCCGCAACTTTTCCCAAGATAATCTAACGATCATGTTCACTTGCAGTGTAATCTCAACTTCCACCGACATCGCAATCATTTTTTAATAATTTAGCTGGCAGAATGGTATTGGCAAGTACTTATTGATGAGAAGAGGGTTCACAATATCCGGACAGTCCTCAGTACATCGCATAGCTGTCCAGCAGGTAGGCCTATGACTGATTTTTCTTTCTTTATATTTTCATACCTTAATATAGCTGCTGAGAAGTACATTCCTATATTTTGTCGTTTTAACATTACAGTGCGTTACAATAAAACGAATTGAGTCGGAGCAACAATGTATATATTTATGATGTAGGCCTACTAAATGTGTTGAGCCAAATTTCACAAAAAAAAACAATCATTATTAATATATGAGTAAGGTAAGTTATCATATTTTTTAATTTAGTCTGAAATTATGGAAAAAAAATATTTTTCATCACAAATTAACAATCACATAACTTCAAATATTCTTTGCATTGATTTTAAATTGGCTAGTAACTAATATAAGTAAGTACAGTGATATAAAATAAGTAAAAAGTTTCAAAAACTGAATTATTTCTATCTTTACTTCTCATAGAAAGGGAGCTACTCGTTTAAAAAAGAATATTCTATAACAGATTGTAGGCCGACATCTTTAAGCATCGTCGTTAAAAAACCCATATAATAATATGTGGGTATGAAAAATATATTTAACGGAATGATGATGTAGATAAACAAGTACCACCATTCTCTACACTGTACTACTAGTATTCCCTATTTTCCATGCGATATATTTGTTCTAATAACAATGTTTGATGAACTATTGATGATGCTATATTTATATTCATGCTGTTTTAATTTGTTGAGGAAAAGTTGTTGGCGATGTTCATGAATTTGTAATATGGTACATACTGTAATTAAATGTTATTGATGTTCGTGTGTGTTGATGCAAAGTAGCTGATTATATTTGTAATGTGGTAACTGTAATTAGGCCTAGTACATTTTATTGATATCGAGTTAGTTTAGAATTTTCGAATGGATTTCGGACAGACTCATATTGGATGTTGATGTTTTTATTGCTATTTAATTGAAATTGGCACATGACATAAGCCCAAACATATTAAGTTTATACGTTATTTCTTTAAGACGATTATTAAACAGCTCGATTGTTAACATTTTTTTAAAATATTTTGATTTATGATTTTTCGTTTAATTATCACAATATTAAACAAAGCGAAACAGATTCTGAAGTAGATTCTAACAAAAATATTTTTATTTTTTCAGGTTGATTACTTGTAAAGAGATTTAAATATGTTTTCTAATAGTCATTTTTGCCAGTCGAACTATTCATTACTGATACCAGCATTCGAATGGACACTTAACGGTACCATAAATGATCCGTGTTTCATCGATAGCTTTTATCTAGTAGTATCTGTGATATTTGGAGTTCTTGCGCTTTTGATATTATTTTTCGCGTACTGTTGCACCGGGATACGGCGACTTGATCGTGCGTTTATCGTGCGCTATCCATTTCATTGCACGAGATGGCTCCTTTGTATCTTCCTCTGTCACACTCAATTCGCATCAATAGGAGAAGGTGTTCTGACAACGGTCAGTACTCGGTCTGATGTTCCTATCGAACCTCATTTATACGTTCCTCAAATAATAGCTTTTATAACTCTCATCTTGATGTTATCTTATTACCACCATATGGAAGTGTGGAACGTTTGGCCGATGGTGTTTCTACCTCTGTTTTATTGGATCATGGCATTTGTTGCCGAGTCTCTCCGGTTTGCAAATCTTCAGCATGACCCGAACGTGGACTACGATACTGTCCGATGGATCATAAGTGCTACCAATCTCACCTTATATGGTCTTCTAGCCCTTATAGAATTATGTACAACCCTCAATTTGGTAAGAACAATTTTTTAAATTATTTTTGGCCAAAATATTTCATTCGTTGATTCGTTGATTTGTTCGTTCATTCATTCGTTCATTTTTTCATTTATTTCAATTATTTATTTATTTATTTTATTTATTTATACACTTATTTATGCATTTTCATGAACAATAACAACAAATCATCTATACGAATGTAGGCCTGCTACCACTACAATTGTACAATCAAACGTTGGATAAGATTGATAATAGCGATGAACACTTTGGCTCTAATCATCAACCAGTCTTCTGAAATAAAAAATATATTTTTTGGCCTATATAAATATTCTTCCATGTTTAAACATTACAATTAAAACTTGAAACTCTTAAAAATAGTATCAGTTTACAAAGTTAAAATAAACAGGATTCATTTCTACTTCAGTTAGAAAATAATTATAAACCTATGCATTTTTCTTGCCATTTGTACCCGGCCTTAAATCATTTGCATAGTACCTTAAATTTGTGGAATTTAAGGTGTTCCATAGGCGTTTAATCCAATGACAGGGGTAATGATAATCTGAAGCGCATAGAGGGCTTATCAGTAACAATATGCACCATTATTATTATTATTATTATTATTAAATTGACTGGTAATAAAGAATGTAGAACATTTCGTATGAGTTGAAATTCATGAAATTCGATGTCTTACCGGAAGATGTACTATTACAAGTAGGCCTATTGTGTTGCAAGATCAAATTCACTGAACCTAAATTTAAACTTAAAATGAGCAATTCAATGCTGTAATTGAATATTTACGAGTTTTTAAAGACTCTTTTCAGATTCCTTCACAGACAGTTAACCTTAGTTGATGTTTATATCTTTGTTGGTTAACCGCGTTAATTAAGGGTACCTTCACTTATTTAAAAAAGCTTAATTTTTACAGACAATTTATAATTCCATATGTACGTTAATACTGAATGAATGAAACGATGAAGAATATACGTTGATAAATATATATATAT
>NW_022693771.1:728837-730993 GCF_011630105.1 Anneissia japonica | reverse complement strand
TATATATATATATATATATATAGGTTTTCGCACTCGCAGATTCCTCTTTTTCACGTTTGAAATGTTGTATTTAGGGCCTAACAAAATATAAACTTTAGGACGTCAAGTAATACAACAAAAGCAAACAATTGATTGTGAAGACAATTCCAATTGCCATTTAGTTGAACATCATTAAAAACTTTTTATGCAGCAGTTTGACAAAATTTTGTCAAAAACTCTTCATTATAATATACAAGCATACAGTATTAGTAGCCTGTTCATTATTTTTTTAATACTATCGCAAATTTTGTAGTATATAAATAATACTATATTTATGTTACAGATATGTTGCACTAACCATAGATTGAGAGATAAAGTACCAATTGATCTGGAAAGAGAAGGAAAGAATGTAATATTCCTCCAGGGCCACACTAACATGGTCTCCGGTATCCTGTTCTGGTGGTTGAATGATTTTGTCAAGCTAGGCTCAAAGACTGTTCTTAATCCGGAAGATTTCGGACATCTTCCACGGTCTTTGACGGCAGGACCAAACGCAATACGCTTCTACAAACACATGTATAACACACACAAAGAGGTATTTGTTCGTATTTGTGAATAACTAAAATAGTAACAATTTATAATAATAATGTGTGTAATAATATCAAGTAGTCTCCATGTAATCATCATAATCAGCATCGGGAGTATCTACCAGATCTAGGATCTTGATCAATAATGCCGGGTAGTCTAGATCACTGCGTCGTGCGACCGTCATCGTCACGTCACCGTTATTGCAAATCCGGCTCCAATTCGGCGTTTGCGTTTACAGTGCGTTTGGTGATTCCATCTATACTATACGGAGTACGTGCATGTGAATATTACCGCAATTCAAAACGGATGAATCGCTCCATGGAGCGCTTAAAATAATGGAATCGCTCTCGCTTAAAACAGTTATATTGATCAAAACGCATCGTACCGCAAACGGAGCCGCAATTGCAACAGGCGACAAATGGATCTCTAGCTTACGACGAATCCAACTCCGCACCCTGTGTGCTGATGGTGGGTAGCAGTCTGAACGGATCGTCATTAAAACCGACAATTCCATAGAATCACGTCGCCCGACGGTGGTCGGCCGTATGGCAAGCCGTTTTATCATTTACCTCTGAATTGCAGTTAAGTCGAATGCATTACAGTTAACTGTAATTCAATTACAGTTAACTCGAATTGAATTCAAGTTAACTACAATACATTGGAATTGCAGTTAACTTGAAATGAATTAGAGTTAACTCTAATTCAATTGCAGTTAACTTGAATGCATTTCAAGTTAACTTGAATGCATTTCAAGTTAACTGCAATTGACCATTTTTGGTAATTTCATTAAGGGATTGTGATTGGCTGCTGTATTTGAGTTAAGTGCAATCAACCATTATATGGGAATTCCATTAAGTGACTGTGATTGGATGTTCACTTACAAGGTATATTTCCATTAAGTGATGGTGATTGGCTGTTGAATTTTCCGCATGTGAATCGTCATCGACTGCCTATGAGCTACAGAAAAACTTTTTAATCCTTTTGCTATACGATTTAATTGTGTTTAAGTGGTTTATTTAAAAAAGTACGAAGTTACCCAAAATTAAAAAAAGTGTTATGTCTGAATCTGGGAGGCATTTGGAGCAAGTGGCTAATGTGGCTTCTCAAGCTATTACGCGTGCCAGAGACCATGTCAGGTATAGGCCTAGGCCTTCTACTACTACTACTGCTGCCAGTGCTACGAGTAGGCCTAGTAGTAGTAGTAGTAGGCCTACTACCACCACGTCTTCTAGGCCTAGTAGTACTACCACCGCGTCTGCTGGACATCATTTAGCTAGCACTGGCGGCAGTAGTACTGACAGTGGTAGTAGGTCTAGTAGGGGCCTATAACTGCAACAACTGATGAAGGGGAGGATTCTTTTGACACTTCAGCACCTTTAGGAGGGCGTATACGTGGTAGTTGAAACGGCGTTTTTCCTTGTTCATCTGCCGCTTTAGGCCTAGGCCTAGACCTACCCCTATTGCTCCCCTCTACCACCCTCCTCAGTTCGTCCACATGGTCAATCATATCTTGTATTGATTGTACCACTTCCTCCAATGACTGTTGGTCTAGCGTCGCAGAAATCCTATTTACATTACGAATACATGTT
>NW_022693771.1:690607-728526 GCF_011630105.1 Anneissia japonica | reverse complement strand
ACTTAACTGCAATTCAGAGGTAAATGATAAAACGGCTTGCCATACGGCCGCAGTGAGTGCTCGGCTTCAGTGACGTCTCCAAAAAGTCAACAGGGTTTTGGTTCCATACCAGTAGGCTTACTGGGCACCACAAAATCAGTCTTTGATATACTGTATTAGTATACAAAATATATTTTACTGTTTTTACCTTCAGAAATAGATATGCACGCACGCAATTAAAATGACTATGGATATTTTTTATTGTTTTTTTTTTTTTTTTCCTTTTTTTTTATCTAGGGCGACGAAATATCGCAGCCTAGCATCCTGAGAGCATACCGAAAAATATATGGGTTTGAATTTTTTGTATCTGCTGTTGCAAAAGGATTGTCCGACACATGCGGGTTTATACCAGCCCTGTCTGTCGGCAGAATGGTTGATTACGTCAGTGACATTGATGACGAAAGTGATACTTATATTAATTCAGTACGGTTTTTATATAATTTGTTTAATGATAATTTTATTTTTTATAATGTTTTCTGAAATTGATACGATTTTCTTGTTTCAATTAGCTTTATATACGCCTATTTTAAAGTATACATTCGGCGCCTAAACATCACCATGGTTAATTCCGGCACAGATCCTATAGGGTGTGTGATTCCGGTATGTCTGAGTCGTTGATGAATACATTTTTATAATAGCACAGTTATAGTTTGTTGAATGGTTGTTGCACAGCTACCATTATTCTAGTATGTGCCACGTCGCGCTAACAAACGTGTGAGGCGTTTTTTGGGCGTGCTTATACGAGAGCGTGCTTAGCTTAATATTTACGTTTTTGTAGTGCTAAATTAGTACTGTGCCGTGTATTGAACATAGGCCTATCTGACGTGTTGCTTAGTACTATTTAATTCTTGATGAATCGATTATTTAATAGCATGTTGTTGCTGTTCATATATCATTAATAAAATTAATAATAGTATTATTAATATCATAGCCTTAGTATTATGAGTCAGATTCTACACTAAAATGTACCAATAATCTAAGTTTAATTGAATCTATATGCTTTTCCTTACCGGTATGTAGGCAGCGTATGTGTCGCTGAGCGACTACTTTACAAATGGCTTTGTGCTGTTGGTGTTGGCTACCTTGGCTATTATTCTTAAGGGTGTGTTTCTACAATATTCCAACTATATCCTGTGGAGGCAGAACATTGAGCTGAAGGGAGCGCTTCAGGTAAGAGCTATGCAGGTTAAACTCAATCAATCGATCGACCGACAGGCCGACTGACTGATTAAACTAACTTATCAATGAAAACGAATCAATCAATCAATTAAGCAAACAGTCAATAATTAAGCAAGTCAATCAATCAATTAATCAACTAGGCCTACCAATCTAACCAATCATGTTATCTAACAATCAATCAATTGTTCACGGTTACTTGTATTGCCAAGATGCAGCTCTACAGATCATTTTGGATATTATTTTGTACTGTACATATATAACCGTCTTGCAGTTTCTTCTGCGCATGTCTATTTTGAACGTTGATGCATTTAAATATTCAATCCATTGTATGTTGTTATCTGTATTTTATAGAGTACATATTAATTAAGGGTTATTGCAAATTGGTTGTATTTGGCTATAATATTATTTTACTATATAGCCATAAATATCAGTAATTAGCAGTTCATAAAATAATATTGTAAGCCGTATTATTATTTTGTTTACTTGTCCTCGACATTGTAATGCGTGAGTGACCTAGAAGGTGGCTTATTACTTAACGACTAGCTCTTGCTAAGATTGAAATTAATATATTTTTTGTCTAGTCAATAATCTACGATAAATCTCTAAGAATGTCAACGTCAGCCGCTGCAGATGGATCGTGCGGGATGGGAGAAATTGCAAATCGTGTTTTCGTTGATACCGATGGTATGCAGCGGATGATGACGTACATACACAACGTTTGGTCTATTCCTTACCAGGTAATCTATAAAACAAAGCCCTAATAGAAGCCATATCAATGTCCCATAAAGTTATAATTATTTTGATAAAATAATGGTAATAGCAATTTAAAATGGCTTAGAAGATAAATAATTTCCCCAAAAGACTGCTACATTCGTCTCTATAAGAGTCCATTTGAGTCTATAGATGTTTTGCTTATATATTTCTTGCTTTATTTATGTATCATTACTTTGATGAATCATAATGATAAGAATTGTGTGAATATCAATTAAATTATAGTATTTTTATATTGTTTACAATGTAGGTTGCACTCGCCCTGATTTTCCTCTACGTGGAGATGGGAATATCAGCTTTGGTAGGAGCATCACTAATGTTGATTATATTCCCGTGTCAAGTAACGCTAGCAAGATGCAGTGTATATTTCCAGAAGATGTCAATGGTAAAATTCTAATGTTACTCATTTAAAGTTAGAGAGATAATGAGGCTATGTACACGTATGCATTAAAGTACGTAATACAAAGTACGGTATTGCAGCGTAATTTGTGTCCAATTCTTAGTAATGAGTAAATGAGTAAAATAAGAACTAACTGATCATTACATCTTAAAGGTAGAAAACACAGATAGACTAACACTCTGGTTTTTGTAAACTTTGAAAATGTGATGCTATTGAGAGTCTCGACTCTATTAGACAAAAACACTTTTGAAAACTTTAAGGACTCCTATATTTTGGCCATCAATTATTTTTTGGGATGGTTTTGTAAATGGTACAAACATCATATTTTCATTGACGATAATTATACAGTGTACAGTAAACAATGTCTATTTGCCATATGGAGAGCTAGAACATTATATTAATTGCATTCCCGCCCCTAACTAAATGTTTATTTAGCATTAACTATTTGAATTGTTTAGTTTTGTAAAATATGTTTTGCCATTTTTGTTGTTGTCATGTCGTGGTTGTTTTGCCCTTGTGCAAATGTTTCATTCCCTATGTGTCACTCAAATTTAAAGGTAAAATTTACTGTATTGTAGACCTAATCTTAAATTGTTCAATTACTTTTCACAACCCTATAAAGTTGTTTATCTTAACGAGCCACTCTTTGGTAAGAGACATGGTGCTGACATTTTTTAAATTTTGTTCTTGTTTTCATTCACATATAACTTTAATTGTATATTTGTTAATTTTTTTGATAAGCAGCCTAATAGGCCTATTTGATTGAAATGCTTTTGTGGTTTTTTTTTTCTTTGTATTGTTTAGCGTTAATGCTAAAGATTTTTATTTCATAATTGTGTTCTTTTATGCCTAGTTTTAAGTCAATTTGAATGCACCACCTTTGTGTGTGCCATCGGTCTTAAGGTGTTATTTGCTAATAAATTGATTGATTGAGTCGTATTAATACCAACTATTTTTTTTCTCAGGTTCGATCCGACGAGCGGTTGAAGGCAATTAATGAGGTTATCCAGGGAATGAAACTCGTCAAGCTACTTGGCTGGGAAGATTTATTTTACAATATCATTAGTAAAAGCAGGAATCTTCAGATATATTTGCTACGGAAACAGGCCTCCATTGCCGCTTTCATTGGTAAGACGAACAAACGTTTTGTAACTTTCTAAGTTAATATAATGTATAATGTTCCGATTTTCGGGAAAAAAACTCCCCCTTTTTTTGCATTTCCTCATGGTTACTTTTTTTTTCTTTCAGTTCCACTTGGTTTTGGTTCTCCTTCATTTATCGCACTTTTGGTAAGAGTATTTTACTTTTTTTTTTTTTGATGTTGATGGTGGTTATAGTGATATTGATAATGGTATTCTGGCAATTGACACGGAGCGACGGAAAGTGGAATGTGACAGTACACTTTCTTGTAATTTGTCGAACCATTTTGAA
Organism: Anneissia japonica; assembly: GCF_011630105.1. Lineage (NCBI taxonomy): Eukaryota > Metazoa > Echinodermata > Crinoidea > Comatulida > Comatulidae > Anneissia > Anneissia japonica. The sequence goes on along the minus strand of NW_022693771.1, from coordinate 724,706 downwards.
TGATGATATTAAAGATGTTGATAATAATGATGATGATGATGATATAATAATAGTATGAAGAGTATATGAATATGATGATGATCATGATAATGGTGATGATGATTATGATGATGATGAGGAAGGTGGTGTTGGTGAAGATGAGGGCGATGATAATTGCGGTGGTGGTGGTGGTGGTGTTAGTCGTATTCAATGATATTATTATAATAGCTGTTGTTGACGTGATAGTGATATTAACGGGCATCTGTAAAGCTTCACTTCGCGCCCGGAAAGGTATCTGTGGATGCCTGTAATGTTTAATTCCGTTTCTTCAACAGAGCTTCGTCATGTACACGCTAGTCGAGGGCCTAGTTCTGACTCCCGACGTTGCCTTCACTGCCATACCTCTGATTCAGAACCTGAGCGCTCCACTTTTACTGCTGCAACCTACCGTCAACCAGGTGGTCAGCGGTTTTGTTAGTATCAAGCGTATAGAGGACTTCTTGAAAACGCCTGAAATTGAAAAGAAGGACATTGGTAGAACAAATGTTGATAGTTTTTCGACGCTAGTGAAAAATGAAATTTTGTTAAATGGAAGTGTAAGTCAATATTGTATTTAAACAAACAATAGGAAAAATTGTTTACTGATAAGCGATTAGGAACTAAACAATGTTACTGAAAATATAGATTATCATTCCGATTGTCAATTTACCATCATTAAATACAACAATTCTCCACATTAGAATTTAAAAAAAATAATAATTCTAATTCATTTATTTATGAATAGATGAAACACATTAGAAATTACATAATTTCAATAGAAAAAAAAACAATATAATCTCTTAAATATCACCAAAAAAAATGATAATTATGGTAATGTAGTTAGATTTGTAATTATGTAGCTGGATTGCGAGTCGAATGGCTGAGCGGTCAAGGCATCTATATGTTTTATATATATATATATATATATTTTTTTTTTTTTTTTTTTTTTTTTTTTTTGTAGAATTGTGCAGACCCGATGGAGTACATAACGTCAGATAAAGAATACACGTCATTTAGGAAATCAGTTGACGACGCTCGTTATGGTACATTTAAAAATGGCGGCGCCAGTAAATACACCAGAATGCTACCGGCATTACCTGATGACATCATATTGAGTGTAGGTAGACGTTAATTTTGTTCAGGGTATTGGAAATGTAATACCGGTGATAAATTAAAGGCAGATTGTATTCTAGTTTTTTAGCCGGTCATCACAATTGTATAACATCCATCAGATGCACAATTTTGCTGATACTCATATAGACATATTCTTATTTACATATAGAAAAAAAATGGTTGCAATTAAAATAGTTAATGGAAAATTCCAGTAGGTCGAATGACGTAAAAAGTCGTATGTAAATTAGGTAAATTTTCACTACAAGCTAAGTTTACGTTGTGATTTTAACAACTCTCTTTTTTATATGTTTGAGCTGTACATGCCGACCAATTTGTTGCTTTTCGGTGCATAAATATACAAATAAATAGATTTTATAAATGTTTCCATAGTCATAGGCATTCACCAGACCTCAGTATCAATCAACTAAGTTGTGCACGGTATACAATGACATTTTACTGTATGTACACTCTATAGGTTTCTAATGCCGATTTCAGTTGGGAGAAAAACTCGTTTGAACCTACACTGAAAAACATAAACCTTGAGATTCCAAGAAGTAAGTTGAAAATATTTCATACGATTCTACTTATTATTTGTATAGCCCTATCAACCTATGAATTTTTCTACTAAGTTTTAAAATAAATATCGATCGTAAATATCAAGATTGTGAAGCATGAAAATAAAACAAAGAGCTGTTTTTCGAGCTAAGCTTTCACAAGCTGTCGGCGGCAGTCTCTAGATCTAACTGGCGGCTTCAACAAATTTTATTTTATGACCATGTTAAAGAAAATGATATTGAATGTTTAATGTGTTTTATTTGTTTACTTTATAATTATTTGAACATTTGTAAATTTAATGCAATTTTGGTTATTTTAACACAGATCGTCTGACGATTATCGTGGGTCAAGTAGGAAGCGGCAAGTCTTCATTACTGTCTGCGTTCATGGGAGAAATGTATACAAACGAAGGAAATGTTATATGGAACACGTGAGTGGTCTTCTTTATGTTTTAATACGTACGTTAATATAAAATAAATAAAATTCTTTAAAAATTTAACATAATTTAATATTTTAATAACGTTTGTTTTTATTATTATTATTATTATTATTATTATATCATCGTCATTATCATCGTATTATCATTATCATTATCATCGTTATCATTATCATTGTTAGGCATAAAAATATTAAATATTAATATTATAATTATTATTTCAGACCTTATAGCAACATTTCATATGGTTCACAAGGGGCGTGGCTCAGAAATGCAACTGTCCGCGACAACATCATCTTTAACAACGAATACGAACTATCAAGGTGAGTTTTGTGATTTCTTTGAAACACTTTGATATTCTAAGAGAACGTTTTTATTACTATATTTTATAAATTTGTGTTTGTTTATTTTCCATTTTTGCTGACCTACACTATTTGAAATAGTCAAAAATGCATTTTTAATAACCTTTCGATCCTAATGGAATAAAATTATTTTTTTTATTTTAGATATCAAGAAGTTGTTTCCTCGTGTGCACTGCTTCCTGACATCCAGATCTTACCGGCGGGCGACATGACAGAGATCGGTGAGAAAGGGATTAATCTTAGCGGAGGTCAGCGTCAGAGGATTAGCGTTGCTAGGGCAATGTACAGCAAGAATGACGTCGTCATTTTGGTAAGATGTACTTAAAATATTATTTCATATTATTTCTTAATTTTTTTTAAATTGTGTATGATGTAAATAATGTTAACGGTGTGCCTTGTTGTTTTAAGGATGATCCTATGTCTGCTCTTGATGTTCACGTGGGGGCACATGTATTTGACAATGGCATCAAGAGATGGTTGTTAGGCAACAAGAGAACTGTGATTCTGGTCACTCATCAACTTCAATATCTACCTTTTGCTGACCAGGTGAGACATAATTATTGGTCTTTCTCCTTTTCGTCATCACAGGAACACTTTTGCAATAACTTTTATAGGGGCTTCAGGTCATAAACTTAAGTGTTACTAGAAAATATTGTTTGTTGTTGAATGTTAAAGCTTCTTGAAAATTTGCATTTTATCTGTCATTTGACTAGTTTAAAATCCGATTTTACTGCCGTTTAAAATGTTAAAAAAATTATCCTTTTTGACAATGTTTAAATAAATCAATTGTATATAACTTTAATGTTGTATTATTACTTTAAACATATAAACATTGTATTTAATGTCATTACATTTTTGTATAAATGCCGTAAACTTTTTGGAGGTAATAATCTTCAAAAAATATTGTATTTGGTAAAGGTTAAAAGTTATGTATTTACACCGCACAAAAAAGCGGGGGTGTCATATGCGCAAAAACAAGTGAACAGAAATTTAAATGCTGCCTGATCTTCGTTGTACGCTTATTATACTTTTGTCTTTACATTTGGTATATTGTATCTTTACTAAGAAATACATATTTAGCAGAGTAATATTCGACGTTAACGAAAATAACAACGATTGGCAAAGTAACACGGTCGTGGTTATCTATCGACGTTAACTCCTATCATCTGCATGTGCTTTTTTCAGATAATAGTCATGAGAAATGGGCAAATCCAACTACAAGGAACCTTTGAGGAGGTTGCTAGTCAGGATAGGATGTTGTACGAAAACTGGAAGAAAACGATGAAAGAAATCAGTGAGACGGAAACAGAGGATGAGGAGGACAGTAAAACAAAACAGGAACGAAGGAAGCTGAAGATACAGTTGACAAGATCCAAAAATAGACAGATCGCAGAGACGAATGCGTCAAGCAAACCTACCGGTATGTTGTGTGCCGTTCTGTTTTTGTTGATGAAATCTTTAATAAACGGTCAGCATGTGATGGGAGACTTAAGTGTGCGATGCAAAAACATTATTTTATACCCATAAATAAATGTCTGCCAATTGGCAAAGAACTTGCATTCTAGTTTTTAGTTGGAAGCTAAACATTTATCGAAATATCACGTTTAGCAATGGACGATACCGGGGTGTTAATCAATCTTAACAACTGACCAATCAGAACAAGGCAAGGAATACGCGCGTGTCTCACAAGCACACGTGTTGTCCCACGTGTTTGCGTACGTTTTATACACTTCCGTTTCTTGTTGACCTTAGTAACAGTAAGCTAGGGGTGGGGCTTAGCGGTAAAGTACAATATTGAATTATCAAAGTTAGGTATCTTTAACGTTAACCTTATATTCTTAATGTTTTAGAAGAGTTCAGCATGTCAGACATCGGTGATTCAGACAGAAGCAGTCTGATAGTAAAAGAGGATAGAAACGTTGGTTCTGTGAAGTACGAATTATACACGTTCTATGTGCGCATGGTTGGGAGCGCCCTCGCGTCTTTGAGTTTGACGGCATTTCTAATTGAAGTTTCACTTCAAGTGTCCAGTAACTTCTGGCTTTCGGTCTACACAGATACGACGTCAGATTTATCGAACACAACAGAGGTAAATTTTTGAATTGAGCATAATTGTGATACTAATAATTACCCATTTATTAACATAATTCATGAGTTTTTTTGTATTGTAGTATTTTCGTAATGGTGTTTTACTTCCGGCGCTGAGACATACTTATCATTACTACTATCATTATGATTATAATCACCATCACTCTCCATTATTAGTTATTGTTGTACAGTATTTCTTTTTACTGTTATTCTCATTGTATAGGCCTAGCTGTTGCCGTTGCGTGTTGTTATCATCTTAATAAATATAATTTCAAGGGGGAATCTATTCTTATAAACGACCAATTTAGTGTTTGCTATGGTTCAGGTAGAACCACAGAATAACATAGGGCCTTATACTGGTTTCCATTGGAGCACTGCTATACTGTTTACTTAGTTGTAATTTACGGTACCTTACTTGAGATCTAACTACCGCCCTCTATTGCTTTTTTAACTTTCCAAATCCCCAGGAACAGCAAGAATCGGATCTGCACCGTTTTCTTCGTGGTTACGCTGGATTCATTGGATTTGGAGCAGTAATGACATTTTTTTCAACACTACTAGTTATGAACGCATTATTATCGGGGGCCAACAGGATTCATCGAAAAATGCTCTCAACGATTCTACATGCATTTATGAGGTTTTTCGATACAACACCTGCCGGCAGAATTCTCAATCGGTTTTCGTCCGACATGCAAGTATTAGATCAGGTATAATGAATATTATAAGTCAATTTTCCTATCCCGTACACTAAGTTTTCATTCAAAAAAATCCTTCTGGTCTTGCAGACCCTCGTGATTTTTTTTAGGCATTATTTCCAACCGTCTTATAATAATTCCCAGTAGTGTATGATATGCAACTCTACTAATTGTTTAGTAGTGTATTATTTCTTTATACATTACTGATTATAATACCGACGAATATGTGATAATGATAATATGATAAACAGTTTGATACAATGTGTTGTCGTCTATCACAATTGCACTGCCTTTCCAGAGTGTCAATCAAACTTAACAACTGACCAATCAGAATAGACCAGTCGGGAACACGCACGTATCTCCCAAACACACATGCTGTCCCACAAACGCATGTGTTTGCGTTCTTTTTACCTTAGCAACAATATCCAAGGGGCGTTACCTTAGCGGAAAGATGCATTCACATTCAGCACACATTCGTTTTTTCGGGTAATTTGCTTGTCCGGCGGAGGAAAATTGCCATCCTTTACCCCCACACCCCTCCTCGTTTGTTTGTTTGTTTGTTTGTTTAAATTTATTTATTTATTTATTCTGGTGGAAAGAGCTACAGAAAACAATTTAACCAACAACATCGAATATCTTATTTTTTAAGTGAAATATAAAATGAACATTTAATCTCAATCTAGTTATCCACTTTATTAAATGTTCTCATTTTGTTTTTTACAGCAAATGTTGATTATGGTGCCATTTTTGCTCCGCACTGGACTACTTGTCATTGGCGGATTACTTGTGAACGCTATCGTATCATACTTCTTTATCCTGACCATTCTACCGATTGCGATTGCGTATTTCTTCCTCCTTAAATATTATTTGTCATCATCGAGGTTAGCAAGTATTAAATTATTAAAAATACACTTCCACGTTGCGTCTGAGCCGCCATGATAGAATGTAATACACTTTGTTTTGGTGTAGGCCTATGTAATGTGTTTTTAAGTGACATTCACTTCTAAGTTCTATACCTGTCACTGTTGATGTTCAAATTAAATTTCACCATAATTTTTTATTAAATTTGAATTTTAAATCTTGAGAATTTAAATAGTGCACTTATTTCTGGAATGGTGTCAACTTCACCTTATTTCCCCCTCCCCCATTTGGCGCTTTTGATAAAAAATTAACTTTAAATGGACTCGTTATATCATTGTTTACATTGTTTTACTAGTATTGGTACCCTAAGACCAACTGAAAGTTGCCTTTTCAACAGTGTTGTTATAACTGCTATTTTACAGAGATTCTAAGCGCATCGAGTCTGTCACAAGATCACCCGTGTACTCTTACTTTGGTGAAACAATTAATGGTCTAACATCAGTCCGAGCGTACCAGTAAGTACAGCCTCATATTTACAATATTCTAAGAAGAATTTCATCTAGAGTAATCGCATGGACTTTTCTAACCAATCACTGAATATTTTCAGAGGGGCGGGGCTTACTGGAACGGTTCATTCTATGTTGATTTTTGTATGTAATTTTTTTGTACGTCAATAGTAATTTCACGTATTTTGCCTTAGTAACATTTCGGTTTGCTAGTCAACTAACCCACCGACGACTAAAATTGTAATTAATACTTTTGTTTCTGCTTACAGGCAACAGATTCCATTTTTCCAAACGCTTGTAACCAAAATTGATTTTAACTCTAACGTCCTTCTCTTTCAACAAGTTCTAACTTTGTGGCTTTCTGTCAGACTGGTAAGTTCATTTTTCTAGTATAGGACTAAAAACCATAAAACGTCATCAGATCTATTTTGTGTATAACGAGTAAAACCTACTAGGCCTATACGGTACCGATTACAGTACTTATTCTTTTAATTAGAGCAACCATCAAAAACATTAAAGCATTCTTGTTTTAAAGCAGTTTTCCACGAATTCTAATTACACTCTTAATATAAAAGTATGATGCATTCCGGGTGAGCGCGCAATAAGGTCTAGCTAGAAGCCTTTCTAAATTAGGCTATGTGCAGAATTACAGCAAGTCCCTAGATGGTAATATATGTATGCCAAACCAGGCAATTGCTCTCTAGCGAATGTTTGAAAAGAGCAACTTAGCCTATGTCATTCTATGCGCGTATCCAGTGGCGGCTCTAGGATATATTTTCTGGGGGGGCTCTAGTATATATTTTCGGGGGGGACTAAGTTGTCCGACAGGGAGACTTGAGCTCGTAGGCCCGAGCTGGAGGAAGGGGTTGAGAGGGGGGTTCCCCCTCCCAAATGAGATTTTTTTTTAAAAGAATATCAATCTCTGGATGGCCGAAAATCGCACTCTTAGGCTGTGACAGGCGCCGCCACTGCGCGTATCATCTACGCGCGTATGTTATTTTTTCATTTCGTATTATTATATCTTTAGTCGATTATTGGATCGTTGATTATCCTCTCATCTGGTCTGGCAACATTGATACCCGGCGTGATGGGAACCGTTAGCTCAAGTTCTGTTGGACTAGCCATAACATATGCTATAATGGTATGTTTGACGTTTTTTGCCAATTATTTTTCTTTTAAGCCCTAATCATTCTGTTTTCTTCAATATTCTGATATTTTAAGCTAAGTTATCAACATATATTGAATGTCTTAATATTTTCATGCGATAAATATTTTTCAATTCCAGATGTCAAATCTGCTAAATATTATCGTCCAGCGAATGGCTGAAGTTGAAACTACAATGAATGCAATCGAAAGGAGTTACAAATGGACAGTACTCACTACTGAGCCACGTGATGGTAAATATACAAATTTAATCATTTTAAACATTTACATCAATCCACGGTAGATCTACTTAAAGGAAGTTTAAATAGGCCCATTGTGAGACGTGTTAGATACATTCGTAGCTCCTACCTCACAGGACAACCCTTGAAATTGGCTTAAGTTTATGTAGGCTAACATCAGGTCCAAGTTAAGTTTATCCATTAATGTGTACATAGAGACCTAGATGCATGTTTCCTTCAGGACTCGATATCATGGTGTGTACAATGACAACACAATTTCGTTGTAGAAAAACAACCGAAAGTTATCCATCCTAACCCCTATAGGATACAGTGAGTCGGCCGAGTTATGCGCATACGCAAAGAGGCCTTTGTAAATTTCACAGTAGAAGTATTGTTGATCTTATTAAAATGTACTTTCAATTTTATTCCGTCCAACAATATCGTGACGAATTAAACTTGCTATAGAATTATTTGTATCATTTTTATATGTTACAGGCGGTATGAACCCACCGAGTTATTGGCCGCACCGTGGTGAGATAATCTTCGACTCGACATGTGTACGGTACGCCCCTGGTCTCGACACAGTCTTAGATAATGTTACAGTCAACATCAAACCAGGACAAAAGGTAAATATAAACATGTACATCACGTTATTTTGCTTGTAGTTATGATTATTCAGACATTTTTAAACAAATATTTGTAATAAAATATTTTGTTTTATTAATTAGATTTTATGAAAGTCTATATAAAAATGAATGAATGATTGAATGAGATTAAATTAAGGTTTTATCATTTACCATAAAGGTTGGAATATGTGGGCGAACCGGAAGTGGCAAATCATCATTGACCCTAGCTTTGTTCAGAATCATCGACACGTTCAGAGGTAAATACATAAATATGTCAAAATTTTGTATATACCTATATCCATTGTTTTTACGTTGGCCGAGTCGAATGACCGACGGTGAAACAAGTCTTCTCGGATAAGGACTGTAAACCATAGCACTATAAAGAACCCTGTACATCTTCCCCAAACGAGTAGGGGTTACCCCGGTCTAATGGTTTATACAATCCCTTATAGAATATAGCTGGTACTGGTTTACCGGCCAGTTCCCTTAGGGGAGAAGAAAGTTACTGAATGACCTATTATAGTCCACGCTTTGAGCGCTCTGATTTTCATGAAATAGCGCTACATAAATTATGTATATCTATTTCATCATTATCGCATAGGCCCAATGTGCTTATATAAATATATTAATAAATATATATGATTGATAATTTAAAGTTTTATGTAATATATAATCCAGTATCAGGGCACTGTAAAAACCGGCAATACAAATAACACTGTTGTTTTGAAGGAGTATATAAACCCCGAAGATTTTCTTTACCTAAATTGTTAAACAACTCCTTGAAAATACCAATATATTTTGTTTATCAAGTTTTATTTATTGTGATGGTTTACGCATACCTGTGCAAAATTTTTGTTGTATGAATATCTGTTCAAGGATTTTTTTTTCATTTTAGGGAGAATTCTAATCGATGGTATTGACATTGCTCATATACCTCTCAATTCACTTCGTAAACGATTGGCGATCATTCCACAAGATCCAGTCTTGTTCACGGGAACAATTAGGTAAGAATATAACCGAAAGTAAAATTAGATGTTATCACAACTGGTTTGTTATAAAAACTTTGAAACCAGACTTAACATTTTGGCAATATACTTTATAGCCTATTTGAAAACAACTGATAACATTTTAAAAAACCAAGGACGGTGACCCTTTGATTTACTGTGGAGCCATTATAGTGTTTCCCAAGTACCATATAACTTTACGTGTAGGCATCTACAAAATATGTGACGTTTTCTAATATTATTATTATTTTCTGTTGTGTCAAGGTTCAATCTCGATCCAGACAACATTCATAATGACAAACAATTGTGGGAAGCACTCGAAATCGCGCAGTTGAAGAGAGTTGTTACGGAGTTAGGAACGGGTCTCGGTAAGTAATATGGTATTTTGATTATGACTATTGATTTTTGTTTGTTGGCAAACTAAATAACTAGATTTTTTATTCCATATAATGTTCATTTAAATGTAATTCTAAATGGCTTATAATTTAGATTCCCCAGTATTCGAGGGTGGAGAGAACTTTAGCGTGGGTCAGCGGCAGTTGTTCTGTCTCGCACGAGCATTCTTGATCAAAACCAAAGTGTTGGTAATGGACGAGGCGACTGCTTCCATTGATGTCAAAACGGTTAGTTGTTCTTCGAAAAATATTTCAAAATTACAAATTTCTTTCTTAACGTCTTCATTGCTTTTATTTCATTGTTTAGCGCATGTTTTTAAGTCATATCAGTGCATTTGTTAATACTTAAAGCATGGTTTTAACTACAGTTACGTACTAGGCCTATTTGTTATAATCTTATCGATTGTTTTGTGCCAATGGAACCAAATTTCCAAAGCAATTTTTGGACCAATAAAATGATATTATCTAATCTAACCTAATCTTACATTTTGCTATAATCGTTTTCGTATTTGCCTTTCGTATCCGTACTTAACTATTTTAGCTGTTTTACTTATTTAATTTAAGGGATACTACTTGTTCATTAATATATACATTTTCAATATTACTTTAGGATGCTGTTTTACAAGAGGTTGTACGCCGTGTGTTCAAAGACCGAACTGTGTTAACAATAGCTGTAAGTTTTTTTGCTAAAAATATTAAATACATATATGTGTATATATATATATATAAATATATATAATATATATATAATATATATGTATGATATATACATAATATATATATAATATATATATATATATATTATGTATATATATATATATATATATATTAAAGCTCTGTCACATTTTATGTGACATATATCTGTGATGTGCCCAAATTTGTACATAATGATAACATATAAAAAATCAGGGTTAAACACACATTATTACAACATGTTATTGCAAAAAATAAATTTGAATATTGAATTTTGAATTGATGTTTGTATAGGCCTAATAGAATAATATGTTGTTTCGTATTTCCTTTGTTTAGCATCGAGTGGCAACTATCCTGGATTCTGACGTCATTGTAGTTCTCTCCGACGGAAAGGTTATCGAGTACGATTCACCGGATCGGTTGCTTCAGCGAAATTCCGTATTTGCCTCTCTCGTCAAATCAAACAAATAAACAAAGGGCTAATCTGTAAATTGAGAATATTTGCCAAAAAAAATAATGTAATCATTACGTTTCTATATTGTCGTTTAGAAGAATGTACAGTTTTCCAGATTAAAGACAATTATATATTTACATCAATTAGATGCATACTAGTGTTTTTCAGTGGAATTTAGTGTTGTTTGAAATTTAATGTTATAACAATACTTAATAAAATATACCTGTACATATTAAAATACTTACGGTATTGGCATACAGTAATCATTATTTCTACACATAGCCTATGTCCTTCAAGCAAAATAAAAATCAGTTTAGATGAAGGTTAGATCTTCTTATCCTATCCACACACTTGCTAGATGCTTTGTTTCAGTCCGTATTTTTGTCAAATAAAATTTGATAGCTAGGCAGAGCTTTATAGATAAAACTAAGTTAACTACAGACCACACTGTGCTTACCTCATATGAGATTATATATTTTGTTTTACAAAATTAGATCTACTTTTATGTTTTGTTAATGTTGAAGGCAAATTATTTGGAAAGAATTATTCAGCATTGTATCAGGTTGAGAAGAATATACATCAATGCTGTAAAAAATGAAAGTCTTAATAAGTATCTATCGTTAGATATAATGGAATATAATGGGTAAAAGAATTATTGTAATATATTTAACTAGTTTCTCAAAAGTGATTTCAATCAATTATGTTGTTTATTTTGTTTAAATGATGTAAATGAATCTGTTTTGCCAAAAAGTGAAATTGTATATAGAATTTGAATAGGCAGTGAAGTTGAAGTGGTTTGGTGAATATGGTGCTTACCTACCAATCCAAAGGTCCTAGCTTCTAATCTTTCAATAGGCCTACAACCAGAATTGTTTTCACGCGTTTAAGAAAAACGTCACGATTTAGGCCTAATAATGAGACTTACACTCAGTCCACACTATCAAGGTTTATGTGACTAATTTGTGTGATGTACCCAAATATGGGCATGATGATGTCATATTACACCCAAATATGGGCATATCGCTTCTTTTTGTCACACAAAATTTGATAGTGTGGACAGTGCTTTAGTTTATAGAGCATCACCTTATTTATTATATTTAAGTGACCCGGAATAACCGCAAAGGTTCTGGACGAAGCTGGGGGTTCATCCTCTCTAAATATGGCTTAATTACATGTTTTGTAGTAACATCGGTACAAATATAATTAGAACCTATAGGTATATTAAGAAATAAAGTTTTGATTTTATACTGTTGTTGTTTTATTATTTAATCTATTAAAATATACCTGTTGTCCATAATATATTGAATATAAATTAACAATGAAGATAATTATGATACAATTAAAATAAATTATTATAACAGGATTATTGCAAAGACTTATATTACATCTTTAAAACCTATCACAAGTTTGCCCCTGATGGAATGAAATTTAAAAAAAAACATTTTACAAACGAACAAAACAAATAAAATCCAACCAATGAAACTCCAAGCATTCTGGAGAAAATCCCCTTTCGATATTTCTGATAATAAACTTTTCAATAAAGCCCCACCTGCGATTTTTTTTTCCTGGACGTTTTAGGTAGTGACAATTGGTAGCGCTATAGATTCAACGCCTTCACAGATTCAGCAAACATCATGAATATTTATAAATTTGCTGCTGCTATTGAACCCATAGCGCTAACAATTGCCACTGCCCCAAACGTCCAGGGAAAAAAAGTCGTGCCCCGCCTCTTGAATATTTACTGCTGAGGTCCCACAAAATGAGAGCATATAATTGCGTGTTTGCGGTGCATGCCACGTTAAGGTTGGTAATTTTGTTAAATTTGATTGACCAAACCGTCAAGCCATTACGTCAGTTCACCCAGTAATTACAGACAATGATACCTACCCGCAATGTGTGAATGTCTTGAAATTAATCCTCTATTTTACCTCGGTTGGGACTAATTATACCAGCAGAATAATTCTGAAGTGAGAATAATTAAATCGTCTTGGATCGCTTGACTAAATTACTTTGTCACTTTCAATCTTACATTGGATCAACTGATACACAATAGTTTTAATACAGAGCTATCACAAAATCGGCAAAAAATGGAAGATTAAACATTTTTGTTTTTGGATTTTTCTTGTCTCAACAACTTAACAACCGAAGGTAAGAGTAGGGCCTATCACAGTAAAGAACGGAAAAACGGCAGATGAATTCATAATAAGCATCCAATAATATTCAATAGGCCTACTTATTATTTTCATTATTGTTATCAGAAAAACTGTATGTATGTTTTTTAAATGTTTAAAAAAAAAGCAATTAGGCCATACAATTACATTGTTCATTTTAATAAATCAAGTGAGTTATAGTTAGATTGGCTAACAACGAAGACAACACTCATAGATTTGTTTTGTAACGCTGCAAGAAGTAGGGCCTAAGATCAATCCTTATTTTTTTAAATTAAACTTACATTGTTAGCTATTATTTAATTATATTTTTAATTAACTCGATTTACTAATCGAAACATTACTCTTTAAAACAAAAAATGTTCATTTTGCACTAAAACAATTTGAACGATAAATATATCCCACTAAAAACTATTATTAGAACTTAGTCATAGTTCTAAATAATATCGTTCTGCTGATTTATTAGCATAGTGATCCGTACGGTAAAATGGATGCAGGTTCATGAGTAATATACAGTATGTTATTTTCAGCTTGAAATGAAACACTGCTCATTGAGTGACTTCGAATATTAAAAACTGATTTTTAGGTGCAGGTTATTAAGCAGGTTCAATGTAAAAAGTCTGGTAATCATAAAAGAAATTAATTATTTTGTGTCTAAATATAATTTTTACAATTAAAACCTTTCAATTAATGATCATTACAATTTGTTTTGTGTTCCAAAAATCCTACCCGAATTCGCCAAATGGTGAAAAATCGCGGAAAATCAGCCATTTTAAGCTTTTTTTTAATTAAAAAGTAGGCCTATCTTCATTAATACTGGACCGATTTATTTGGCTGTTCTACATCGTGTTCCTTATTTCTTCAGCTGTAATATCATGTTGTTTTTAATTATTAAATCAGTGAGGTGTAGTAGGAATCTTTTCTTTTAAGAAAGGTTATCGTCACGTGTACTAACTAACACCTACAGTACCGTATCTGTTTACGAAATCTTGCGATCATTTTAACAAAAATCACTCCCGGTTTCTGAACGTATGGACCGATTGTAACGGCTGTTTCTTTAAGTAAAAATAGAATAATCAAGCTGTCTGTTGCTATTGTTGGAACGCTCATTTCTTTAGAGACACTGCTTTAATTTAACACACACCGACTAATGTTATGGTAAAGAATAGGCAGCAGTTCGAAATTCCCGGTGAGCTCTAAGCTACAGCAATGCAGAAAGGAAAACTGCATTTTCTCAGCCAATATTTCCTTAAAACACACCGTATTTTTATGGAAACTAAGAATATTTAATTTTGCATTGTAATGTATAAACACATTTGAGATTATTTTTATTTTTTTTTTATTACGATCAATTTAAAAACTCTTGTAGCCTGTGTTTCGAAATCTGCAGCGTACCGTAATTTATCCTGCCCGATTATTATCATTCGGAATGTGCTTAAGATCGAGTGATAACAGTACGCATCGAAATTAAATAGGTTCAAAATTTCCACAAAAAACAAAACAAATTGTAATGAATTAAGTTTACAGTAACGAAATGTTAACAATCATCATCTAACCATTTTTTGATATAATTCAATAATTGGTAAGCTAATTTTTTTCATTTATATGTATAATTGGTAAGTATTGCAATAACAATCAAAATGAAAAATAAATTTCTGAATCGCCATACACCACAAAACCATTTTTTATAGTAGTGCTTTGCATGAAGAAAAGAGACATATGTATATATTTTATTCACTTTCACACAGATTAACATGTTCGAATCAACGGATTGGTTCTGCGGCAAAAATGGTTCTGTAATGACGACCATATTACAAGGCAACACCAGTAGAATCAATGATCCATGCTTTGTTGATGGATACTACTTAATTGTATCGGCGGTTTTCGCATCTCTTCCTCTAGTGGTGCTCCTATTATTGTATAGCAACTCCACCCTACGTAACTTCAATCGAGTGTTTATCGTTCGTTATCCATGGCATTGCGCAAGATGGATGCTTGGGTTGGTTATTTGCCACACGCAGTCCGCATCAATAATGGAAGGCATCCTGACAGACGTCAGTACTGGAGCTAATACGTCACCCGAGCCGCATTTTTACCTACCTCAGACGCTAGCTCTAATAACTGTGATCGTAGTTTTATCTTATTACCATCATATGGAAGTATGGAACTTGTGGCCAATGGTCTTTCTTCCATTAACCTATTGGATAATGGCACTGTCATCAGAAATCCTCCGATACTTGAACATTCACGAAGACCCGGATGCTGCTAACTACAGTATGCGATGGTTGTTATGTTTGGTGAATCTTATAGTATATTTGATGTTGGTAGTCATTGAGATTTATACTACTTTATATCTGGTAAGTTTCTTTTTAATAATTATCATAATACATAGACCCTTTGATTTAATTATAATGCAATTGTTTATTGACATTGCATACAAATAACCATTTTCTTGTTATAAACTAGTTGAAAACCATCGGTCATGGCAACAACTTAATATCAGAAAAATATTATTTCAAGACAAGAATATAACATGTACTTCTTAATCTAAGCATTTGAATATGACTTCTTAGTCTAGGTACAGGTCAAATGTATCGGCCTACAAAGAACTTTGTTAACTAAAGGTTCGCCACTCACTCAATTTAACGAAGTGTATTTAAATAGACTCGCAGTAGGTTTATGTCATTATATTACATTCTTCTAAATGCTTTTAATTTGTGTCAAACGAGCTTGTTTTAAATTCCGTTGTTATCCGAGTCATGTACATTAATATGATGGTAGTTTTAAGCGAAGGTTATTACAAAATGTTGCTATTCGATCATAAACACAAACCGAGATGCTCATGTTACATCACACCTAAATTGCATGGCAATGATGGATATTTGTACTTTTGATTACGTTGAAAAGTAATAATTACAATAAGAGGTACTATTCTATAAATTTTCTGTCAATATTTATATAGGAATATTAGCTTTTATGACATTCTAGAGAATTCAACAATATATTCTATATACTTCTATATAAAAGGTTATGTATGTGTTATGCTCAACCAGATTGCTATTATGTACGGTATCATTTTGTAACGTGTTGCCATTATTCTTATTAGTTGTTATGTCCTAGCGGACGTCCAAGTGACATTGGTCCAATTGACTTAAAACGACAAGGCAAGAATGTCAAATTTGTACAAGGCCATACTAACTTCTTGTCGGGGATTTTGTTCTGGTGGATGAATGATATCGTAAAGCTAGGCACCAAACGGTCGCTATATCCCGATGACTTTGGCGATCTACCCAGGTCTTTAACAGCTGGGCCAAACGCTACTCAGTTTTACAAGCAAATGTACGATAGTGATGAAAAGGTAGGTTATATTTTAATATTTTTAGTCATTTGTAATTAAAAAAAAAGTTTTATTGTATATTTTATGACTAACATTTATTTTATATAAACCGTCTCTCCACTTGTAAAAACAGCCCAATTTTAAATCAGATTACGATTCCTTCTTGACGATGTAGCATACTTTTCAGTTCAGCGTTCAAAGTCTTTTTTTGTCATAAAAATGCGTCTTCATATTAATTTACTGTGTGCCATATTTTTCTTTAGAATATGGTGACGACACAACCCAGCATACTCAGAGCCTATCGGAGTATCTATGGAATTGAATTTGTCGAATCAGCATTTGCGAAAGGAATTTCAGATGCGCTTAGCTTTATTCCAGCTCTTGCGGTTGGTGGGATGGTAGATTACGTCATCAGTAATAATGAGAACGCCGACATTGTCAAACCAAGAAACACTGTTAGTTTATTAACTCCAACATTTTTACTACTATTTTATTTCACTTCCTTAATCAGCATCAGCTTTCTTAACGTTTCAAAATTATACCGCAAGACGGTTTAGAGTTTACATATTTACATATTTTTTTAAATGTTACATACATAAATATATACATATATATATATATATATATATATATATATATATAGCCTATATATTTATTTATTTATAATAAGTACGAATGCACAAAGTTGAAACGTATACGTTGACATAATAAATATATTATTTCGAATATTTCGAGCACTCCTGTGCTCTGCCTCAGCGATAACACGTAATATATGTTATCACTAAGGAAGAGACAGGAGTGCTCGAAATATGCGAAATAAAAATTGATTTATGTCTATTATGTCAACATATACGTTTCTACTTTTTGTGCATTCGTACTTAATTTATATTACTAAAACATACGTGGAACCTACACCTCCATGATGCAAAGACGCTGAATAATTGGTTGTTGGTTATTTTTTCCCGTCGGTAGATGGAGTATATTACTATAAGTGATTTCTTGGCGAATGGATTTGTGTTGTTGATTATATCCACACTTTCGGTTGTCATAAGGGGCTTCTTCCTGCAATATTCTAATTACATCCTTTTTCAACAAACTATAAAGATAAAGGGAAGTCTTCAGGTAAATATTTATACATAGATTCGTTATTTAACATAAAAGTAGTACAGTATACTGACGGTGGTGATGATGACGACGACACGTAATGCGTAAAAGGACGACGGCGACGAAACACGCATTTTTAAATTCGGTATCGCTAGTCCGGCGAATTATTAAAATATACAAATCGATTAAATATACAGTACATAAAGTCAGCTGAGTGATGTTGAAGTTGATGATAATTGTGATGATGACGACGATGATTTTGATGGTGGTGATGATGATGACAAAGAAAATGACAATAACGTTGACTGTGATGTTGATGATAAAAATAGCAATGAATATGATGACGATGATGACGCGAACAACGGCGGTGGTGGTTATGATGATGACGATGATGATAATGACGACGATGTCGATAATGATAACGATGATGTGGATAATGGTTACAGTGTACAATATAACGAAGACGTTTGTAACTTTTAAAACTTTGCAAAATGTTTTATTTTTCCGTAGTGTATCATTTATGACAAATCGCTTCGTCTGTCAACTACTTCTCTACCCGAGTCTTCATGTGGGGTCGGTGAAATCGCTAACCGTGTTTTCGTCGACACAGACAACATACAAGCAATGTTTACGTTCATTCATAACGTATGGTCCATACCGGTCCAGGTAATGTAAAAACCAAAGTACACACAGGAATACAAGATACAAGATATATTTATTTGTCAACGTGTACAACTTGGTTCACATGAAATTTGGTTTGCAGATGCTTTAACAGATACATTAATACAAATAAAATCTTAACCAACAACACATAAATCAAGGCATATTGCAATACAAAAGATTGAACCTAAACACTGTACTTAAAAGGCTAACTAAAACAATGATTAGCTTTAATGAGTGTCTGACATAAACTTTTTATATTGTATTTTATATGCAAGTACATTCATACATTTTACACAATTAGTCAAATTTTAACATTAATTAGTAGGCATATACTGTAATCATTTAGTTACAGAGTTTTGTCTTTATTGTATCTTTATACGTTTAACTTACATTCTTTATCTGTTTGTATGTATTGATTGTCCTGTATATTTTTTAAAGAGGGTCTCTGACGATCCACTAACCTCAATGACATAGAAAGGTCACCCTGTTTAAATATGCTATAAATAAAATAAAACATGTATGGGCCTTCGTGTTAATGATGATTCCAATAAACTAGTTGATACGTTTTGGGGGGAAAATAAGATCAATATTGATATTCAGTTGAATTCATCGATGAATGTTGCTATCTTACAGGTTGCGTTGTCATTAATGTTCCTGTATATGAAGATGGGTGTCTCCGCTTTGATCGGAGCCTCAATAATGCTGGTTATATTTCCGATACAAATGGCGCTAGCAAGAATCAGTGTCTTCTTTCAAAAACGTGCCATGGTAGGAATTCGGAGAAAACTTTTATGTCTTATTTTGACAGGGTCTCATATTGTTTTTTGTCATTGTGGAATTGTTTCCCCCGCCCCGATATTACCTTTCATATCTATATAAATAAATATGATAGAAGGATAGGCCCTATGTGAATTTTAGTGTGAATAACACCAATGATAACCTGGGTTGTTCTACTTGTTTGGAGTCTTTCTGGTAGTAAATTGGGCAGTACACCGGGGCACAATAATCTTCCGAAGAGTGTACGAGACCTAAGGCTTTAACTTCTCATTGGATAAATGGTACCGTCGGCGTTGTATTCACTTGTATACAGCCCTCCAGGAATTGAACCTGTAACAAACGAGTGAAAGAATCTTCACGACACAGTGGGTGTCATTAGGTTGACTGAGCTAAGCTGCGCGCTTTGAAATGACATTCACTGGAATTTGGTGAACTTAATAATAAAATTTCAAAACATTTACGTTTTCATAGGCCCGATCCGACGAGCGATTGAGGGCCATTAATGAGGTGGTACAAGGTATGAAACTGGTGAAACTTTTAGGCTGGGAAAATCTGTTCTACAAGATAATCACTAAAAGCAGAAATCTACAGGTCTACATGTTGCGTAGACAAGCAGCAATCGCTTCCATCGTTAGTAAGTAAATAGACTTGCCACAAGTCACAAATGTTAGAACATAGAGAAAATAGATATATAAATATTTTCTCTATGGTTAAATATACACTTTCGAAGAGCGCCACCAGCGTCTGGTTATATCGAGAAACTTTTTACGTTGTTGAGTTTGGATTTCGGAAACCCAGTAAAAATATGTAATAGTATGGAACACCATACAAATAAGTAATATGGAACGCCATTGGTGCCAAATTTGATTTATTTTTAATAATTTCCACTGATTAGCACAAAATTTAGGGAAGAAATTAGCGCAATTATTATCATAAATAGGCCCCCTATTTTATTCTCGATTAGGCTAGGCCTGTTATACTATATTGTGTTTTGTTTTTGTTTTTGCAGTTCCACTGGGCTTCGTTTCGCCGTCGTTTATTGCCTTACTGGTAAGACCAACTTTTTTTATATATATAATCCGTAACTGCTGGTTGTGTGCGTTAAAGTGGAACTTCAAGGATAAGTTAATAAAAATGTATTAAAAATTTTGTTTAAACGGTCTATTTTACTTATGCGCACGATGATTACGATATGAAACGACTGGAATATTCCTACGGGAATTGATCATTTATCTTGGAACAAGCTTGTATTAAACATTATTAATTGTTTTTATTTTATTATGTGACGTTTATATTAGTTATTATCAGTGTTTCTAGGGGGCTGTGACGTATTTGTAGCAACGAGTGGGAACATAGTTTGTAATGATTACGAAGTCTAAGAAATCTATATTATTCAAATATCTGAGTGACTGAAAACGTATTGCATCTCCACGGCTCTGTAGCCCCGTGCACAATACTGTATCCTGCAACAATTTCGAATCTTACCAAACAATGTAGGCCTACTATTATCAAACTTAAATATCAGGCCTAACGAAATCTCACGCATTAGGCGTGAAACTCATGTATTTGAGGTCAGTCTCAAAGAAAGACGCTAAAGGAAAATATATGTATATACTATATTGTGAAGTTTGTCTCTTGTAACACATTCTTCATCTACAGTACTTGAAAAAAACGTTCCTTTGCTAGTATTCCTTTGCTAATATATAGATATTTCATTTGAATTGTTTCAAACTTGTTAAAACCGATTCTGACCGAGATTTTGACAATCAAGCGAACAAAACATCATGCCTACTCATTCGACTGCAGTGTGCGAGGTCCGAGGTACAAAAGTAATCTCAAGATCGTATCGACTTCAGTTCAGCAAATCGGAATTAATTAATGCTTTTATTTAATTAAATGTGGGATGAATTACAATATCTTATTACGACAATCATGCCAATAGTGGGAGAGGTAAAAAAATAAATAAATAAAGAAGAATGTGGCGGGTTCGTAAAACCAAAAACAATTATAATAAAAGTCTCGCTTTACCTCGGACGCTTGACTGTATACACGAATATTGACAAAATTGCTACGTGACAAGAGGCGCGCGTAACTGTTTCAACGAAGATCGGCAAAAGTCCAACTACTATCGACAATCAGCATATAGAAGGCCTACGGCTGCTAAGAGCACATACATAGCGGAGGGGGAAAAAGTCGATGAAATCGGTCAGCGGTCAAACGCAGATGTGCCAGGCTTTAGAGATCAACATCATAACTTTCTGAACACACTATTTTTTCTCTTCCTTCAGAGTTTCAGCATTTACTCTCTAGTCGAAGGCATGACACTGACTCCAGACGTTGCATTCACTGTCATCCCTCTGATTCAGAACCTGATTGCGCCACTATTACTGCTGCAGCCTACTATTAATCAGGTTGTCGGGGGTATCGTAAGTACGAGGCGAATTGAGACATTCTTAGCATCGCCAGAGATCGAGAAGAATGACGTCGGAAGGACAAATACGGACACTTTCTCAACATTAGTGAAAAATGATATTTTAATTAATGAAGGTGTAAGTATAGGGAAATAAATAATTGATATAATATTTTATAAGTATATGTTAACGTAAATCAATAAGTACATTATCAATAAAGTAATTTACAGATTATTTTAATTATCATTAATGTTATTATATAATAATAAATATTATTCTTATTATTGCATCATCATCATCATCATCATCATCATCATCATCATTAATGTTACTTTTTTCTTTCACCACATAGAATAGAATGGATGAACCAGAGTACAAAGTTGTCGACCACGAAAATACCTCCTTCGGACAAGAAGCAGTAGCTGGTTCATCCTACGGTAGCCTTAATGTGGGGGCTGGTACACGTACCCTCCCAGAAAAGGTCCGGGCTACATTACCTGACGATATAGTATTGAGGGTACGTCAAAAGCGTATTTACCTCTTTTTTGGTTGTACCGTTCTCATAGTTGTACCTTGTTGTGTCTAAAACCGGGGACTCACTGCGTCCTAGGACGGTAGTATGACCACCGTACGACGAATTCAAATCCGTTCTCTGTGAGTGCCCAGACGACGTGACGCCGATTCATTGCGCGCGTCCTGACGTAGCATTCTCCATACAATCGTGTCGATTGAGACCGGCAGGCGCAGTGAGTTTCTGGCTTAATAATTTTCAGTTGTTGTATCTTGTTTATTGTAACTGTACCTTGCTTTTGTAACTTTACCACATTATAACCTACAGAGAGCTAAAATATACACAAATAATATAATCGGGAAAATTTTTTTTTTCTTTTCGACTGGTCAGGTAACGAACGGCAGTTTCCAATGGGATGTCAACTCAACAGAACCAATACTATCAGATATCAATATTGAAATTCCTAGAAGTAAGTATAGTATAAGGAAAAATAAAAATAACATTATAGATAGACAAAATCTAAATAAACTAATAATATAAGGTATTTATTCACGTAAATGGAGCTGCACTGCCTAGTGAATCCGATGGCGGTCATTGTAATATAGAAGTCACAATTTTTCGACTTTCGTCAAGACATCTGATTGGGCATCAACGTAACCGAAAGCAACACCGCTTTTACACATGATAATTATATATAGTATTAATAGGGCCTAAATATATTCCAAGGCCTTTGCTAATTTTAGCAAGAAAACTTAATAATTGTATATTGTATGCTTTGTGTGTTGCTATTTGCCATCTTTTAAAGGAACGAAACCATAATCTCTTCACTATCCAACTTGAATATGACAATCTGACTCAAGAGAGAAATAAATATTTAAATGTACTTTTTTTAATGACAGGTCGTTTAACAATTATCGTCGGTGAGGTAGGGAGCGGGAAATCATCCCTATTATCAGCGATGTTGGGTGAAATGTACACAACAGAGGGCAGTGTTATGTGGAATACGTGAGTAAAATTAGAATTTGCGATTATATTCATCATGGTCATATTTTTAAACATATATTTGAGATGTTATATAATACTAGAAAAAAAATATGCATATATCAAAATAACGCTTTCAATAGTAAATTAGAAATGGACAAACATGTGTGTGAGTGTGTGTGTGGGTGTGTGTGTGTGTGTGTGTGTGTGTGTGAACATTTTCTAGACGGTATTGTGTCTACATTTAAATAAATAATAACATCATAATTTTGGACCAATCGTAGGTTTAATCATATTTTGTTTTATTATAAACTGAATAGCTTTTACTTAGTTATTTCTTGTTCATGGATAACACTTTATGATGTTTTACGTTTTAGCCCGTATAGTAGCATCGCTTATAGCTCTCAAGAGGCGTGGCTTAGGAACGCCTCTCTCCGTGACAACATTATCTTCGACTCTGAATATGATTCTGCAAGGTATGATATACATAAAACAAGTTTGGAGTGTTGTATTAAAGATAATTCACCGTATAAACTGATTGATGACAATTAAAATGGCATTTGCGTAGGCTTCAAGACGGCCGCAAAGATACTCGTGCTAAATTTAGTAGATTGTTAAGAAGCCAGTAAATAAGTGTTTTTTAGGCTTCAAATTTCAGTTATATCTCATGACGATAATATCAAATCACAGATACCAGCAAGTTATTGCCGCATGCGCACTACTGCCTGATATCCAGATTTTACCGGCAGGCAGTATGACGGAGATCGGTGAGAAGGGGATTAACCTAAGTGGCGGGCAGCGTCAACGAATTAGCGTTGCAAGATCATTGTACAATGATAATCAAGTAGTTTTACTGGTAAGCACCTTTGTGAGCCAATATTATTTGTATGGTCAATTACATTATCTGTGGTACAGGCACCATCTCCCTCTGGCAAATAAACATTTCTAAAGTGTCAGTAAAACTTAACAACTGACCAATCAGCACAAGATTGAAAGTAAGCATAAGTTCAGCAAAAAAACGTCATGTGGTATCTTAGCAACAATATCTAAGGGGGCGGGGCTTAGCGGAACGATCAAATAGTATAATTGCCTCACACGAAACAAATTATTTGAAAACAAAACATTTATTTCAGAGACATATCTAATTCATATATTTCTATACAATATTAAAATTTATCATAAACGTAGTATGAATAAACATGGTATACTGCCAAAATTGAGAAAATCATGTGTTTTTCAGAGTTTTTTTTATCCAGTTTATTAACAGAGAGCCACGCAAGTACAGTCAATAACTTATAGACGATGCTTTGTACCTCTGGGGTCTTTACGTTAAGTTGTATTCACTTTATATTTACTTTTAAGGATGATCCTATGTCTGCTCTTGATGTTCACGTGGGGGCGCACGTCTTTGAAAATGGCATCAAAAAGTGGTTGATAGGAAACAAAAGAACTGTCATTCTCGTCACTCATCAGCTTCAGTACCTTCCATTTGCTGACCAGGTAGTACATGCTGTTTGTCCGCAACATATTAAAGCCTTGGTTTTTACTGAAATTGCTATACTGCGCAGCTTTCCTACTGGTCTCTAGTATAATTTTAAATCGATGTGTTCAATAATTTAAACAAATGTCAAAAGAAACTTTTCTAAAGTGTTGCCTCACTTGGGCTCTTGCACTTGGCGGTGGTGGCTTTACGGTTTTTTTTCTGTACAATGATTTGCCGATGAGCAATCCAGCTATTATACTAGAGATCAGTGAGCTGACCTAAACGCATATCGGGAAGGCTCTTAGATTCGCCTAACCAATCTGGGTCGCCAAACACTGGCTTAGTACCGTATAGTATATTTGAATAAATGCATATTCATGTGCATATATAACTAGAGTAAATGGCATCATAATTATGGCGCACTTAATATAAAATAAATAGTGTTGCTAGTGTGTTGAGTATATGCTTGTTTGTCGTTTTTGCAGATAATTGTCATGAAAAATGGACGAATTCAACTTCAAGGAACCTTTGAGGAGGTAGCCAGCCATGACAAAATATTGTACGAAAACTGGAAGAAAACGATGAAAGAAATCAGTGAGACTGAGACAGAGGATGAAGAGGACAACAAAACGAAACAGGAACGAAGGAAGCTGAAGATACAGCTGAAGATGTCAAAAAGTAGACAAATTGTCCAGAAAAGTACCGGTACTTTAGCAACAGAGGATACAGGTATAGCAAAAAACAAAAAACATGTTATACGAAAATAATAAGAATATAGTACTGTGTTTGCTATTTATCTATATGATAACTGTGATGGTATGGTTGAAAATGTATAATATAATATCGATAACTCTATAGCAGTTTTTAAGCGCAAGACCATATTTATATCGCAGCTATTCTCTCTATTCATAAAGAGAATTGCATAAGAGCAATCATTACACTGAAGATGGCAGATGTACTTTCGAAACGTGTACGGTATTTTTCGATAATATTTTTAGATAAAATCAGTTAGGCCCAGCCTACATGGTCTTAAGCTTAAAAACTATTGTGGTATTTTTAAAATGTATTTGCTGTCTACTACTACACAGATTATAATAATTATTTTCTCTTAGACTTAGGAATGACAGAATTCAGAGATGTTGCCAAAAGTGGTCTTATAGAAGAAGAGGAACGCAACACTGGGTCTGTTGATAAAGGCCTGTATCTATATTATGCCCGAATGGTTGGCTATGCTGTAACTGTGTTCTGTCTGCTGGCGTTCGTTCTGGAGACGTTTCTTACGATTTATAGCAACGTTTGGTTATCGCTTTACACAGAGAAATCAGTAGATGCAGCTAATAAAACTCAGGTATAATTGCTGAATGCTTCTCCATCCGTTTAGCATGCACATCACAAATTCAAATAAGTCACTGTTATGGTTTTGATCACAACTGTCACATGATATCGATTAACGTTAACGACTTAAATATATTTTTGCAATTATGCTGATATTATATTACATACATATATATATATAACAAACTTATCTAGATGTGTATAAGAGACAGATATAGGCCTATATAGTAACACGATAAAATATTGGATTTAACAATAAGTTCACAAAAATATGAATACATATGTATTTTGTATGTATAATTCTAAATTTAATTTAAAGCCTTCATTAAAAACTATCGGAAAGTGTGGATATTTTTCTCGTTCTACAGGTTTTTTGATACGACACCAACCGGCAGAATTCTCAATCGGTTTTCATCCGACATGCAAGTATTGGACCAGGTAGGCATTTTGAATAGAAAATATGGGTAGTCTTAAGCCTATATCATTCAGATTCGTATAGTTACTCCAAACTACGCCAAAGTCCAGATCGCCGAAGTTATATCATTGGTGTTGCTCAAGGACACAAGTGAAATTCACAGCGAGGGATTAAAACCCCGAACTCAAGGTTGGGAAACCAAAGGATGCCGTTGCGTCAAACCGCTCTTTAACAACTGAAAACTCAAAACAGGGTCAGGAACGCGCTCGCCACAATAAAAAATACGTGTTTACGTAGGTTTACGCTTTGTGAGACCTTAGAAAATAGCCAAAAAGCGAAATGTCAATATCCCACTTTATATCTGTTAGAATATTTGCATGCATCCAAAGGATTTTTTTTTTACATTTATGAAAAATATGATATCAATTTGAGCGAGTATATTCTAATAATATTGTTATGCACAGTAGCGGAATATGATGAACAAACTATTCTTCCAAGTTACTAACAACTGTTTTATCATGTTTTGTATTAGGCCTATGTTAATATAAGCATAATTATATAAGCACCTTATCAACCATTGCATTGATTGCGATATATGTTTTATAAGATGTACTCTCAGTCAAAAAAGACAGAAAAATAACTACAAAAATCGAATAACATTTTGATTATGCTCATTAAAAGAATCAAATAAATGTGTAACATCAAACGAGAAACCGATATAAAAAAGGTTTTCACCGATTTACATACATTATACTACAAAAATTCTTAAATAAATTACAAGCCAATTTAAGGATCAATGCAAAAGAATATGAGCCTAGGAAAGTTGTTATTTAACTGTCTGAAAATTGACGGGGGGAATCATATTTTTTATATTTAAAATTTGTAGTTAATAACTTATTTAAATATGCGAATTATGGAAATGAAAATATGGAATTAAAATTTTCATTTTTGTTAATCTCATGACTGATAGGCCTAGTACATCTTTAATAAGCCGATTCGTAGTTAAAACTTTCAGTATCCAAGGTCAATCTGGGTCAGTCGACATAAACCTATGTTATGTGTATGTTTGTTTATGTTGATACCAACATCGCAGAAATTCCTATTGATTGATTGACCTTTATACGGACATGCGCAGTTCAAACTACGAAACGGCTTATTACTGTGATTGACTTTGTAAATTGTGTTATTTTGCAGAAAATGTTGAATATGCTTCCGTTCCATATACGAACAGCGATGCTTGTGATTGGAGGATTGATAGTGAACGCCATTGTGTCCTACATTTTTGTAATTCCCATTATACCAATCGCACTTGCCTACTACTTTCTTCTCAAGTATTATCTATCAGCATCAAGGTAATATATGTTTTGTATCATTACTGTAAATAATCGATAACCGCTTCCCTCTCGAAAAATAGTTACTCGAGAGAAGAATGTTACAAAATCGTTACCTGTCAGAGAGGCCTATATAATTTTAACCCTCATCCCCTTACTTTGTAATAAGTGCTTCTGCTCTGGAATAAAGCAATCACACCAAATCCGAATTTTCGGATCGAAAACCTCAAACCGATCTGAAAATTGAATCAGTATAATGGGGATACTGGCGTTTAGCGCATCGAAAAATAATGCAGTCGGAATTTCCGATTAGATCCGAGCTTTCTATTAAAAGCCGAAGAAGCCTACAAAAAGTTTATAAGATTTTTTCGCTTATTTAGTAATTTACGGTCATTAGCTTATAAATGTTATAATTTCATAATTTTTTTCAAAAGAACATACAACAAGACTAGTAAAAGGTCTTTAACAAAGCTTATATATGCTTATAAATGGCAGAGAACGTTGTAATCAACTGGTGTTTCATTTTTTTTTTGTAGAGATTCAAAACGTATCGAGTCCATCACAAGATCGCCTGTTTATTCACACTTTGGTGAGACAATCAATGGCCTGGATTCAGTTAGAGCATTTCAGTAAGTTCAAACTTGGATTTCTTAATGAAGAAAATATGGATTCTACACAATCTCAATTATATCTACTAAAATTTCAAGGGGTCTGGATTAAATTGAATGTTGGAAAGTCTTTTGAAAATTCGATGTCATTATTTCCTGCCCATAAAATTTATTATCAGACACAAATGGAACTACTAAGATTATTGCATAGCATTAAATCTTTTGCTCGATACCGTAGTCTAAAATTTACCAACTCAGCACTATGGTGAAGTCTTGGACCACAATCGTAAATGGAAAGATGTGCTGCTTTTTAAACGGTATTTGATATCGATTTGAAATCGAAGGAGGCTATATTATTCCAAATTTAGGTTTGACAAGATCATCATTAAGGACACATTATTTTACAAGTCTTTTTTTTTTCTAGGGAGCAGGTTCCGTTTTTGCAACGGTTGGTGGAAAAGATTGACCACAATTCTACAATTCTTCTGTATCAGCAGGTTCTAACTTTGTGGCTTTCTGTTAGACTGGTAAACATATATTTTATTTTTTAATTACAATTTTTTTTAAACAATTACTCGTTAATAAAATATTTTAAGTTAAAAAGCTATGCCAAATTAGCATGATATTAAAATATTATATTAATCTCAAATTATTTTAATCTATAATTTTAAACCTAAAACAAATATTACTTGACTATTTAATGCTAATTTATGTTGTCATTGACATCAGAGAGCCATTATACAGTGATTTAGATCACTCTTTGGCAATCCTGTATGGCAAATTGAGTGTTTTTTCCTCTCTTTTTTTTTGTGTTTGTCAGTTTTCAATGGTCTTTGGACTAAATAAATGAAATGAACCACAATATTAAATTTCTTTGATTATTAATTAGGCAAAGTAGTAATACAACCAACATATAAAATTACAAGAAATAATGATGGTAATGCGATATTTATATAGCACATATTAAAATAAACTCTTTGCGCTTTATATTGTATGACTGAATGAAAATCAATGTATTACTATCCTCTTCTCTCTTATTTGTCTTAATTTAGTCTGCAGTTGGTTCTTTGATTATATTGAGCTCAGGAATAGCGACGCTGATACCAGGATCACTGGGTTACTTGGATGCTAGCTTGGTGGGCTTGGCTATCACATACGCTATATCGGTGAGTTTGACTTTGATGAGAGCTGAGAGTGTTTTAGGTTTTCAAAGGAACTGTGGTAACACGTCCGGCCTATTACCACAAACCAGCATTAACATTGATCGTGATAAAATGTTTCGGAAACAACTCTTACATAGTATTAGTAATACTGTCAAATCAAGAAACCTCGGTGATTTGCAAACGAAAGGGAAAGTCTTAGTTTTTACCTTTAGAACCGACCTGGAGTGGCACTGTTGAGTAAGAAACCTTACATTACCTATTGTTTTGGAAAAATAATAATATTAATATGCCCAAATAATTATTAAAAGATTCATCATTTGAGTGTTTTAAAGAGCATGGATTATGGGAACCTTGCTTCCTCCTTTTCGTTTCACTTTACCTGTCTTATATCAAAGTATTTTTCCTGATAGATGTCCACGTTTTTAAGCGTAATCGTCCAGCGAATGGCGCAGATTGAAACCATGATGAATGCAATGGAAAGGAGTCAAAGATGGACGAGTCTTGACAACGAACCACAAGAAGGTAAACTTTTAACCAATGTTGATCGAGGTACATTATTTGTCTCAACGTTTACTTTGCTGATAATAGTTTCATTTTCTGTGTCTGTATTACAGGTATTGTATTACCTCCATCGTACTGGCCACACAATGGTGAAATATCATTTGATTCTATGTGTGTAAGGTATGCTCCCGGGCTCGACACTGTATTGGATGATGTTAATATTGATATTAAACCTGGTCAAAAGGTAATGAAATACGTGAAGAAGCTTATTAAAGATTTGTTTAATTGATTTAATCATGGTTCTTATTTCTTTTATTTCGCTGATAGCCCAAATTGGAAACGTCATGTTGGGAATTTAATCAGGCTTTCAATAAATAGGCCAATGTATTACAGAATGGGATTGAGAAATTCAACAACTAGACTATCAAGTTTTATTGGACAAAAATGGACATGCCTAAATATGGTCATGATTACATCACATCATGACCATAATTATATGGACTATCAGGTTTCATTTGACAAAAACACGTGATATGCCTAAATATGACTATAATATAGTCATATCATGATATGGGCATAGGCCTACAACAGGTTCTTTTTTGTCAAAGAAAATTGGATATTCTGGACATAATGCCAGCTGCATTTGAGGGAATTATTTGATTGATAATATCTCTGATCTTATTAAAGCATAAGATTTGAATCATGTTTTCCATGAGCTGAGAATCCAACTACCATTTTTATAGGTTGGAATTTGCGGACGAACGGGAAGTGGTAAATCTTCATTGACATTGGCACTCTTCAGAATTATTGACACTTTCAGAGGTAGGACATGTAGGACAAACGTAACTACTCCTACACAAGTGTATTAATTTTTAATTAGTCTAATTAATAATATTGTTTTTACTATATAGGCCTATTATTATTTATCAAAATATAGTATTACAGTAATAATTATTACAATTATTTATTTGTGTATTATTATATTTATTGAAGTAATAAATTTAATTTTGTATAATCATTAAGCAGCTCGCAGTAAGTTTACATTAATTGGGCTTGTTAATTGGGCTATATCGATGAAACAGATCTACAGCCATAATTATCTAGAAATTAAAATGGCTATTATTATTATTATGTTTTCTGTATATTATGTTATTTAAGTTATTTAATTATAGTTTCCTAAGGAATGATGTTTACCCTAACTGACGTGTTATACTAAATTCTCAACACGTTCCCAAATATTTCAGGTGGGAATCGAACCCATGACTAGCCACTAGACCACAACTACCGAACTTGCACTTAGTGACAGTGTTGAATCCGATCCCCAATGCTATAGGGCAAAACATCATTCCTGTTAGATCTCCTGGTGCAAAAAAAATCGTATAGTATCAATCAATTATCATTTCAGGGAAGATACTAATCGATGGTATTGACATTGCTCATATACCGCTCAATTCACTTCGTAAACGATTGGCGATCATTCCTCAAGATCCAGTTTTGTTCACGGGAACTATCAGGTAATATAAATGCAGGGCATCGAAATGGTATTAAATAATACCGTATTAAAATACCGCTAATCTATTTATTTTACTAATTCATTTTCTTTCAAATTATCTTCATCAAGGTTCAACCTGGATCCAGATAGCTTTCATTCAGACAAAGAATTATGGGAAGCTCTTGAAATTGCTCAAATGAAAAAGGTTGTTGCTGATTTGGGGTCAGGTCTCGGTAAGTTTTTTAAATTATTGTTACACACATTGTGTTGTTATTTATACTTCATTTTATGTTGAGTTTAAATAATTCTAAATGATTTCTTATTTAGATTCACCAGTATTTGAGGGTGGGGAAAATTTTAGCGTGGGTCAACGGCAGTTGTTCTGTCTCGCACGAGCATTCTTGATCAAAACCAAAGTTCTGGTCATGGACGAGGCAACTGCTTCCATTGATGTCAAAACAGTAAGTATATGTCTATTGGTTATTTGACACCAAAATAGTTACATCTTCATAAAATCTATCATTAGTATGAAATATTCTCTCTAAAATATCAGGAATATTGGTATCTAATTATAAACCTCTCAAATTAAAGACCACTTTTGTGGTCCCATATTAACAAATGTATGTATTTTATCATTCTTAGTAGAGACCACCTGATAGAGACCGCGGAAACCACTGTCCCAAAAGTGGTCTTTATTTGGAGGGAAACCTGTATTACAGAAATTAATTCATAAGCTTATTACTTTTTATTTAAATCATTGCTGTACATTATTTTAGGATGCCGTTTTACAAGAAGTTGTACGCCGTGTTTTCAAAGATCGAACCGTGCTAACCATTGCTGTAAGTAGGCCGATTAATAATCAAAATTATAAATTTAAGAGAAAAGGGGTGTAAGTAGGCCAATTAATAATCAAAATTATTAATGTAAGAGAAAATGGGGTGTAACATTATAATCTTAAGTCTTCAAAGAAATTATAAATCAATTTTAACATTGATCTGACATGTGCTAATAATTTATAGCGTTTAATAATTTTTAAAGTAACCTATTATAGTTACATAGCAACATTTGATTTATTTCCAGGAATGTTGCGGGGCTTTGTTTTGCCAAACTTTCTATAAGAACAAACATTTTAGAAAACGATATATAAATTTAACTATTTTTACTCTATAATAGCATCGAGTATCAACCATTTTGGATTCTGACGTCATCGTAGTTCTCTCTGACGGAAAGGTCATCGAGTACGATTCACCTGATCGGTTGCTTCAGCGAAATTCCGTATTTGCCTCGCTTGTCAAGTCAAACAAATAACTCGAACGCCGAATGTCTACATCAGAAAAGTAGCAATTATTTAAAGTAATATGTAGGCCTATATATATATTTATATATGTGTGTGTGTGTCTGTGTTCCTATATTTATATGTTGTATTTTATTCAAATGTTGTATAATATTCAAAATATAGTTATTTGAATTGGACATGTACAGTTAAAAATACGAATTAGATTATTGGTTAGGATGCTAAAGAGAGATCCTAAGGCGGAAAATCCGGTATAAGATAAGTTTGGTTTGTACAATTTCAGGATAGACCAGCTCCGCCTCCGGTAAGAACTAAAACGCATGCAAGCATGTTATCGAACGTGATGGTGAATAAAAAACTTTTGATAGTTGATCCCAATGCTTTGCTGATTCTTATTCAAATGTGTATGAGTAAATAATTCAAGTGACTGAAATTAAGAAAACGACTGGACATATATAATATTTATATTTATTTTACTCGCCCATCCATTCATGTAAATTCCCCACTTTTGTTCCCCTCCTGCATTCAGCTACCACTTTCATAATATTAAATATTTGTTTTTTCATCGAATGTAATAGAGGTATACCTTCTTGACCTTTAACATAATTTCATGTCCAAGTTATTTGGAAGGAGGTTTCACGTTGTCAGTTAATGGCTCCAGAAGAATTTTATTGTTTATTTCATCTTATTTAAAGAGGATGAGCCATCTAATATTATAAAACACAATCGGTGATGGCGCTAGTGAAGGGGAGCGAAAGCCAAGTCCTCACCTGTCGGGCAGAAGACAATTTGTGGAAGAGAAAAAATATTAATCGTAGTTTATACAAAATATGACCTGATGTAATAAGGTTTTTAGAGGCTTTGTCCTGGAACAGAGATTCTAGGCTGCCCTTGCCCCACCAGCTTATGCAATCGTCGGGGAAATCCGCCTTCCCGGCGGGTAATCGGCCACATGCCCAGTACGTTGCCGCCAGCCCCCAACAACCCCACAGGGAAAATCCTGGTGCCACCACTGTACAAAACTCATTCAAAATTAAACGCAAACAACGACACAGTTTCTGCATTTATTTATCTTTCATTTTATTATATATGCCTATAGTATTATTAGCCCCGGTCATAGTGTGGAGTACTCGGAATTGACGGCTATTCGAATATATCAAAATTAAATACAACACTTCAATCAACCAGGAGGTGTAGTAGTAATCAATATTGCTTACTTTGATACTTGTTTCAGGAACTGGTTTTTGTTTTGTTAGGGCCTTTGCGGTGTAATAATAAAATTACAATTTAATCTGGGTGTGGTAAAATAACAACGTTGAATAAGGCCTGTATATGGA
>NW_022693771.1:674763-690280 GCF_011630105.1 Anneissia japonica | reverse complement strand
ATATATGTGTGTGTGTGTGTCTGTGTTCCTATATTAATATGTTGTATTTTATTCAAATGTTGTATAATATTCAAATTATAGTTATTTGAATCGACGACATAGTGTTTTCTAATACTCATTTCCATTACCAGGTGGGTATACAAAGTAATTATTCATTCATTGTATTTTGGTGCACAGTTGACATACTCATAATTAGGATCATGCATTGTGATATGGCTTAAATATGAAAGCTTGCATCATCATTGGCCTATGATATGATAATGTAATAATTGTAATAAGTCAATTCGCCGTAGCTTTGAACAACGCATGTATTCTATGTCAATCGGCATAAAACTATGTTGTGTAAATGTTTGTGCATGTCGATTGACCTTAATACGGACATACACAGTTAAAAATATATAATTAGATTATTGGTTAGGATGCTAAAGAGAGATCCTAGGGCGGAAAATCCGGTATAAGATAAGTTTGGTTTGTACAATCTCAGGATAGACAAGCTCCGCCTCCGGTAAGAACTAAAATGCATGCAAGCATGTTATCGAACGTGATGGTGAATAAAAAACTTTTGATAGTTGATCCCAATGCTTTGCTGAATTCTTATTCAAATGTGTATGAGTAAATAATTCAAGTGACAAATTAAGAAAACGACTAGACATTAATAATCTTGTATATAATATTTATATTTAAATTTATTTTGCTCGCCCATCCATTCATGTAAATTCCCCACTTGTGTTCCCCTCCTGCATTCAGCTACCACTTTCATCATATTAAATATTTGTTTTTTCATCGAATGTAATAGAGGTATACCTTCTTGACCTTAATTTCATGTCCAAGTTATTTGGAAGGAGGTTTCACGTTGTCAGTTAATGGCTCCAGAAGGATTTTATTGTTTATTACATCTTATTTAAAGAGGATGAGCCATCTAATATTATAGAACACAATCGGTGATGGCGCTAGTGAAGGGGAGCGAAAGCCAAGTCCTCACCTGTCGGGCAGAAGACAATTTGTGGAAGAGAAAAAATATTAATTGTAGTTTATACAAAATATGACCTGATTTAATAAGGTTTTTAGAGGCTTAGTCATGGAACACAGAGATTCTAGGCTGCCCTTGCCCCACCAGCTTATGCAATTGTCGAGGAAATCCGCCTTCCCGGCGGGTAATCGGCCACATGCCCAGTACGTTGCCGCCAGCCCCCAACAACCCCACCGGGAAAATCCTGGTGCCACCACTGTACAAAACTCATTCAAAATTAAACGCAAACAGCGACACAGTTTCTGTATTTATTTATCTTTCATTACTTTATTTCATTATTTCATTCATCATGTGGAGTACTCGGAGTTGACGGCTATTCGAATATATCAAAATTAAATACAACACTTCAATCAACCAGGAGGTGTAGTAATCAATTGCTTACTTTGATACTTGTTTCAGGAACTGGTTTTTGTCTTGTTAGGGCCTTTGCGGTGTAATAATAAAATTACTATTTAATCTGGGTGTGGTAAAATAACAATGTTGAATAAGGCCTGTATATGGATGCACAATTTAATCTAATAAAAATAAATTAAATAATTATTATTAATATATTAATTACTTAATATAAATTGAGATTTTGGTGGACAGTAAATTGAACGCAGATCTGATGATGTGTTAGTCAGTTACTAATATCCAAGTTAAATGAAGTTTAGAGACCTTTTTATCGAATTCATACTCTCTGGAGCTATATTGATTTAGTTTTAAAACTGACGATACGATTTTCGTTACAGTGATGAAAGGATTGGTAGGAACAGGGCCGCGACGTGAACGCTCCTTTCCTGACCCCATGTTAGTAAATGAGGCGCACATGCTTTGATGTTAGGTGCGAATATTTTGTTAAATGAAGTTATCATCCATTCCCCTCCTAGGTTACCTAGGCCTACTCGTACCTAACTAAACCTTCGCTCTATAACTTAACTACTTACACTATACTACCTATCCTTATGTATGTTTAAATAACTATCCCCTTGATTACGAAATCGGGTTACCTAGGCCTACTCGTACCTAAATCAACCTTCGCTCTATAACTTAACTACTTACACTATACGGTACTACTTATCCTTATGTATGTTTAAATAAACCGGCCGATTTCAATACAGGAGAGGATGGAAAAATAATGAGTTATAATGTAGTTTAAAGTGATCAAGATAGCAAACAGAAAATATGAATTAGTAGTTAAACTGAAATAAATCTGCGTTCAACGACATGTCCTGTTTGGGTGCTTAATTTTTGGTCCGATGTTGGAAACTGAAATTTAAATTCAAATTTGTAATGTTTTAGGAAATGTTTTAGAATATTATTACATGGTGTTGATTTGTCGTTTCATGTATTAAACTTGGATGGATTAGGGTACATCTAAATAATTAAAGAATTTCCGTTAAATTCAATGTATGCAAGGATATACTTGAATGTTATTCCTGAGTGTACAAGTATCAAGTATACAAAATTGGTACTCGGATAGATTGGTGTGACTGTGTGGTGTATAGGACAGTTGCTTTATCATGCTTTAACGCATGTTCTTCTCCAGTTTTCTTAACTAAGCCAGACAATTTAAATGCCATTCTATGTTATTGTATTTTGTTGACAAGATAGCGTTTGTGTCATCATTATTGAGTCGCCCACTATGGTTTCACCTCCTCAGTATCGGACGATAGAGAGTGTCACACATCACACGAACAGCGAAAAACAACCGCTCATCTGCCATTCGAGGTCTTCTGAAATGCATATCACTGCGAAGTAGAATAGAATCTTGTAAAAAAAATACATTTGGTTAGTTTAAGAAAGCTATAAGTACAGAAGTATTAGGACAAAAAAATGGCATTCATATTGATGTATGATAAGGTTCTAAACTGAAAAGTTAGGATTAGCTAGAATTGACTTTATTTAAAAACAAAGCTATTGGCCAATATTAATAAATTATCTTTATTTAATACGAGTGTAGTCCTACTGTAAGTCTGAAGTACTTGGGGTAAAAAATAACAAATATGGAATAAATGTTGTGCAAGTGTAACATCCGCATACTGTATTACGTTGCATTTGACACTTTGGATGTTATAGGCCTATTCGTTATGCTGATTCTTAGTCGAAATTGAAATTCTAAGAAAAATTTGAGAATAAATGCAAAATAATTCATACCTTATAATTACTCAGTTGTTGAAAATCATTTACATTCGCGTAACATTTCTTGTTTTCGAAGAGCTACTGTAACATTCATCGTTCTAGAATTCTGCCGCACTTGTAGGAGAATATCCAGAGGTACAAATGAAAATGAAGAAATGACAACATAGTTTTATTGACAATCATGCGAATATTTGGTAGTAAAAAGCATAGCAACAGTTAATATAAAATATATGAAAAAAATGTTACACAAATTGGTATGTTAACTGAGCATTTACACCAATTCTCTAATTGACATCACTATTGCATATTATAATCGCATTATTGGAGCATTATTTTCACACAGGCCTATCTGTACCAATTTTGGTTTAACAAAATACTGACGCCAATAAACAAAGCATCAAATGTACGGATTACTATAATCTACTGTATATAGATCCAGCCCAGTGGTAACTCCAGATCTTCACACATTGTCCAAAGGTATCAATTTATACCGTGCAGAGGAGGAGGAGATCAATTTCAGAGTGTCCATTTGGATCAATCAAAACATGTAAAATGAAGAACATAACAATTAAGCATATAGTAAATATAGGTTATTACGTTCTTGTATACATTTACGTACACACAAACATGCAATATGCACACTTATACATATACTTACACAATATATATGCACACATACCATAATACATACATACACACAGTACATATAACATAGATAGCAGTCCTTTCTCACAAGCAGCCATGGACTTAAAAAAAAAAACTTGTTTGGTTGCATTCTTCCTCGTTCGTTCGTGCGATTCCATAATCCAGGAGCCTTACAGAGGTGTTAATGTAGCTTCCTTTAGCGAATAATCGCGAAATGGATTCAAATTGCTGTTATTGTTAACTGGAACAGTTGCAACAGGGTCACCACGTGCAGGTTGAACAGTATGACACCCCCTCCCCCTTACTTGTAAAATTGCACAATATCTTACAATGTCAACACTCGTCATTAAACTAACTAGTCTGTACCGTATCCATTTGTGTATATACTGTTCAATGTATGAAGGCTTGTATTTATAAAGTGTTACTGATAGACCTAATAAAATAATAGCTTCTTCAAGCAGGGAGTTGTGAATTGGCATATTTACTGTAAGATAACCGCTGACAAAGTGAGTACACAACTTATAATTGAAAAATGTATAGGTTTAAATATTTCTATGTAGACAGCAAATGAATGCAGATCTCCTGACAGGTTAATCAGATGTTAAATCGAATGTGAAATTAATATTTAAAGTTAGCATCCTCTCCTCTCTTTTATGAAATCGGCTTTTTAACTTACTCTAGATGAGCTAAAATCTAACCTAATTATAGTTTAGCTGCAGCATTAAGTAGTCATTAAGTAATCTCTTAGCTTAGTTATTCAACCTCAAAATACCACTAAGGCCTAAATTGTATAATTAGTTCAACTATAATTATCGGATTTCGTACGAGAGAGGATAGAACATGAAATAGCTGTTAGAAAATGTGATGAAAAAAAATATGGTAAAACTGATCTGCACTCAATAGTGTCCGATGTTGAAAATTAATTTCATTTTTAAAACTTATTTGAGCTTTCCAATAATTACTCCAGGGAACAATATGCGGTATTGCTTAGGCTTATGTTAATGTATTGATAGGTCAGAGTTGATGTAAGCAATGACCATTTTTATGACAGAATTATGCAGTATATCTTTATTTTGATATTTTCAGGAATATCATTCAATGTTTGTGATTTTTTTTCTTTCTTTTATAGTTTTGTGGACGTTAATGTTAATCATGTTTATATATTTGGGTGAATATCTTTTGGACTCTCATCATGTTTATATATTTGGGTGGATATCTTCTGGGCTCTCCCTTCTTCCTTCCCAGCAATAGTCATTGGACTAAATCAGTCTTTCCTGCTTTATATGTTTATTACATCGAGGTCCAGTAGATGGTTTCTTTTCTTGTCCAATTGTCCGGGGGCGTGGTCCCACCTAAAGTTCTTTCTTAGCATAATCGCCTTCATTAACATATTTAATTTTTGCATTTCATAACCATGGCCCGAAGAACCCCCTTACAGATAGAAACTTTCAGAATGTGTCGACATTTGGCGATTTTGCAAAAGGTAAATGTAGATGTATCTGAAATGATAAAATAGAATTAAAGGTTATAAAGCTACTTTACACAACACAAACCAAGATGTCGTTAGAAAAAAGAATAGCGCAAAAGAAATTATTTAATGTTGCACAAATGTATGCAGTGTAATAAAATAATTTAAAATAACACAACACACCACAGCATAAAGCAATACTTTATTTTAGTAAGCGCATCCCATTTTCAAAAAGTACCGTGACAGTATCTGAAATTAAAGAATAAAATAATTGAATATTAATTAATATTTCTCAGAAACAAATCACAAAAGAAATTATTTTGCCGTATACTTGTTAACAGATTCAGGTTTCGCATATCCATGAAAGGTGACCGTAAGTATATCTAAAAAATAAAATGAAATAGAATGTTACAATAGAACAACAAAGATGACATAAGCATGGATAAGAAATAGTTTTTACACATCCAGTATTCGACGATGACCGTACTAGTTAGTATTTATCTGAAATGAAAAAGAATAACCTATTTAAGGTTGGTAATGGGCAGTCGCACGCAGATTAATAGACGAGGTGGAGAAGCTGAAAGAAATGCATATCATGGTTCATATTGTTAATTCTTACTTGGTTTGATGCTTGGATGCTCGAAGCGATGTCTTGCAGCGTTAGTCACCTACATGTTGTTGAGTTAAATTTTCTGATTCAAACAGTTGCTAAAGGAATGTTCTGTTTATTCATCATCCAATGTGCCTCAACCATGGCCTATTACTGAATATCTCGAATCCATATTATTATTGGCAATCTGAAATGTGAAAAAGTGC
Organism: Anneissia japonica; assembly: GCF_011630105.1. Taxonomy (NCBI): domain Eukaryota; kingdom Metazoa; phylum Echinodermata; class Crinoidea; order Comatulida; family Comatulidae; genus Anneissia; species Anneissia japonica. Next base: position 684,200 of record NW_022693771.1, on the reverse strand, counting down.
ACTGATCTATAACTACATATTATATTCAAAATGTGTTAGTACATTATGTGGGGGAAGAGCATGAAATTTCAACCAAAAAGTTATTAGAATATATAAGCTTAATAACTTCTTGATTGCATCATGTGTTAGCTCTTACTATGTCTGATGATTGGGTTCGATGGCGTTCGTCAAACCGCTTGATGAGGAGCATTACTTTCACGTAGGCCTAACTGTACCAATTTTGCTTTACCAAAATGCTGACGCCAATAAACAAAGCATCAAATGTACAGATTACTATAATCTACTGTATATAGATCGAGCTCAGTGGTAACTCCAGATCTTCACACATTGTCCAAATGTGTCCATTTATACCGTGCAGAGGAGAAAGAGATCAATTTCAGAGTGTCGCAATAAAGTCCTCCATTTCGATCAATCAAAACATGTAAAATAAAGAACATAAAAATTAAGCATGTAGTAAATATAAGTTATTACGTTCTTATATACATTTACGTACACACAAACATGCAATATGCACACTTATACACACATATTCACTATATATATATATATATATATACTGTATATATATTATATATATACTATATACACTATATAGATATATACATATACACATATATAAACACATACATATATATACACATACATATATATACATATACACCTATACACATACACATGTGTGAATAGTCTCTTATACACATCTAGATGTGTATAAGAGACAGATATATATATATATATATATATATATAGGAACTACGCACATTACACAATATATATGCACACATACCAACATACCATAATACATACACACACACAGTACATATAACATAGATAGCAGTCCCCTCTCACAAGCAGCCATGGACTTGAAAAACTTGTTTGGTTGCATTCCTTTAACTTGATATTTGAAGACATCCTCGTTCGTTCGTGTGAATCCATAATCACAGGAGCTACACAGGTGTTAATGTAGTTTCTTTTGGCGAATAATCGCGAAATGGATTTAAATTACTGTTATAAGTAGACTGGTTAACAGTAAGACCACCCACCCCTCCCGGACTAGAATTGCACAATATCTTGTAATGTCGACACTCCTGTCATTAAACTAATTAGTCTGTGCCGTATCTGTTTGTGTATATACGTGTGTATTGTTCAATGTATGAAGGCTTGTATTTATAAAGTATTACTGATAGACCAAATAAAATAATAAGTTCTTTAAGCAGAGAGTTGTGAATTGACATATTTACTGTAAAACTACCACTGACAAATTGGGTACACAACTCATAATTGAAAAATTTATAGATTTAAATATTTGTATGTGGACAGCAAATGAATGCAGATCTCCTGACAGGTTAATCTGATGTTAAAGCGAATGTGAAATTAATATATGAAGTTAGCTTCCTCTCCTCTCTTTCACGAAATCGGCTGTTTAACTCTAGATGAGCTAAAATCTAACCTAACTATAGTTTAGGTGCAGCATTAAGCAGTCATTAAGTAAACTCTTAGCTTACTAGTTATTCAGCCTCAAAATATTACTAAGGCCTAAAAATTGTTATAATTAGTTATAACTACATCGGGTTTCGTACGAGAGAGGATAGAACATGACATAGCGGTATGGTAAATGATTAATGAAGTATTAGAAAATGTGATAGAAAAAAATATGGTAAAACTGATCTGCACTCAAAAGTGTACGATGTTGAAAATTAATATCAATTTTTAAATCTTATTTGAGCTTTCCAATAATTACTCCAGGGAACAATATGCGATATTGTTTAGGCTTATGTTAATGTATTGATAGGCCAGGGTTGATGTAAGCAATGACCATTTTTATGACAGAATTATGCAGTATCTTTACTTTGATATTTTTATGAATATCCTTCAATGTTTGTGATTTTTTTTCTTTCGTTTATAGTTTTGTGGACGTTAATCATGTTTATATACTTGGGTGGATATATTTTGGGCTCTCCTTCCTTCCTTCCTTTCCAGCAATAGTCATGGGACCAAATCAGTCTTTCCTGCTTTATAAGTGTCATACATCGAGGTCCAGTAGATGGTTTTTTTTTGTCCACATGTTTGGGGGCGTGGTCACACCTAAATTTGTTTTCTCAGCATAATCGCCTTCATTAACATATTTAATTTTTGCATTTCCTGGCCATGGCCCGAAGAACCACCTTACAGATAGAAACTTTGAGAATGTGTCGACATTTGGCGATTTTTCAAAAGGAATTAATAAGCCGTATACTTGTTAACAGACTCAGGTTTCGCATATCCAAGAAAGGTGACCGTAAGTATATCTGAAAAATAAAATGAAATAGAATGTTACAAAAAACAATAGAACAACAAAGATGACATAAGCATGGATAAGAAATAGTTTTTACACATCCAGTATTCGACGGTGACCGTACCAGTAAGTATTTATCTGAAATAAAAAAAGTAAAGCAATATTTAAAACGATGTAACAGTAAAATTAATAGGAAAACAAAAACTCGCAAAAAATGAAAATGAAATTTACAAATAAACTCGCTTAGAATTTTAAGAAAAGAGTCATTGACACCAAGTTTTTATTTCGTTTATTTCAAGATTCATACAAACACACAGAAAGATGTAACAATCTTTCTCTGTGATACAAAATACAATACACTATTAAATCGTACCCTTTTTGTCTAATAACACACAAAATGTTATTCAAGTACCTTTTATTTTGGTAGGACCATTATCCTAAGATTCCAAGTAAAGAGTCAAAGAAACAGTTTTTCTTTTTCACAAGTGTTGCATTTATTTTGAATCGGCTAAAACAAAATAAATAATGAGTATGGAGCCATCCAAGAAGGTACACTATATAGTACCACTTGGCTAATACCCCTTGGGTAATACAACGAACAATACACGTTATGTGTGCAAGGAACGACACAATCCTTGGCTAAAACGGTACTACTGAGGAAGTCAATAAACACGGTATGGTGGTAGAGACTGTTATGGTATTTATTATCACTGTCACCAGGCAGTGTCTACCATATTCAGCCCTGAGTAAGTATCTAAATTACAGGCATCTTTTGCTACAGTTATCCAATAATCTAAATAGTATACAAGAATAAAATAAACAAATAAAATAAATATTTACGAGGTAAGGTTGGTTTACAAAATAGGCAGTCGCACGCAGGTTAATAGACGAGGTGGAGAAGCTGAAAGAAATGCATATCATGGTTCATTGTTAGTTCTTACTTGGTTTGATGCTTGGATGCTCGAAGCGATGTCTTGCAGCGTTAGTCACCTACCTGTTGTTGAGTTACATTTTCTGATTCAAACAATGTGCTTCGGAAGTTGCACAATTGGTTTATCATGCATACATCATTGGCCTAAGTGTTAGCTCAATTTGATTATCTAATTTATTTATGTCATCTAAAATGTGGCAAATTATGGACAGATTGGTGGAATTTTAAATAGAAGCATAAAGATCTTATTAATTATCTGTAGAATATCTATAGGTTTCTAACCTGTTTTACACATTTTCAATAGCACTTTCTTCAACCTCTTATAGAGTTTCTACATGATTCGATAAACTACACTGCTAAGGAATTGTTCTAAGTAAGTGAAAACATACTAAACAGGACCTTAGAAAAGTAGTGAATTGAATGTATATAGCAGTACATCTATAGAAGTATTTGGATCATATTGAACGTATGTATAAGCCCATGATTGTACAATTCTATAAATTTTAAATATTCCTATAAACTTCTTAATAGAGTTTCTATAGAAATTAAAACCATTTTGCTAAGAGAATGTTCTATGTAGTAAAAAACATACAAACAGACCCTTAGGAAAGAAAAATCATGTATTTAATTTCAATAGTAATACCTCTAAAACAGAAGTCTATAGAACCTATATAATTTATATAATATATAAAGGCCTATGTTTGATTTCATAATACATAATATACTGTAATCTATATTTCACACATTTTCAATAGCACTTTCTTCAACCTCGTTTATAGAGTTTCTATATGATTCGATAAACTACATTGCTAAAGAATTAAGTAAACTAAATAAGTTTTTTTTTAAATACTAAACAGACCTTTAGAAAAGTAGTATATTGAATGTATATAGCAGTATATCTATAGAGATATTTGGATCATATTGAAAAACATGGTTGGTTTTTACAATTCTATAGATATTAAATATTCCTTTAGGCCTCCTAATAGAGTCTCTATAGAAATCAACAACTATTTAGCTAAGTCAATGACTGCAGACTCTTAGTTAAATTATGTATTGAATTTGTATAGTATACCCCTACAGAAGTCTATAGATCATATTGAATATTTATAAAATATATGTTTTAACAATTATAATAATCACTCAGCGTGCTTCAGCATACTTAAGTTGCACAACTTAATTCTGAAATCCTGTCTGTCGGCCTATGTGTTAGTCCATGTGCAATGTGCATATATACATTATACATAATAATAATAATAAATCAAACAAACGTAAACCAACAAACCATTAGTGGATATAATGTATTATGAATTTCATCTGCAGAATTAATTCTAACTAAACCTATAGCATTCTACAGATTATTTACAGTATTCTCTATAAAAAATTTAAAAAAAACCTTTAAAGATTTCTTACAGAATTCTATAGATAAATTATAAAGTTGCTAAAGGAATGTTCTGTTTATTCATAATCCAATGTGCCTCAGCATACTTAAGTTGCAATTGGATTACTAAGCATGTTCACCATTTATCCTCAACCATGGCCTATTACTGAATATCTCGAATCCCTGTTATTATTGGCAATCTGAAATGTAAATGTGCACTGATCTATAACTACAAATTATATTCAAAATGTGTTAGTACATTATGTGGGGGAAGAGCATGAAATTTCAACCAAAAAGTTATTAGAATATATAAGCTTAATAACTTCTTGATTTCATCATGTGTTAGTTCTTACTATGTTTGATGCTTGGATGGGACGGCGTTCGTCAAACCGCTTGATGAGGAGGTAACCAGAATGTCAAAAAAAGATTCCAGTGGGCATATATTAATTTAAATAATTCCTATTGCAATAATTTGAAATTATTTGTGGGGTATGTATTGTAGACTATTAATTAATATTTGAATCTCTCTAATTTAATTCAGCTCAATTTGAATGAACACCAATTGAAACCATGACACCTGTATGCCTAAATACAAAACGAGAAAAATACCAACAGTATTATTGCAATTATTTTTTTTTTGTTGGAAACGCGTTGTTTAATCAAATCGACATTGTTCAACGTATTTAGTACAACACACCCATAGAAGTGAAGAGTAAAGTTATATTAATAAAATCGTTGGTGGAATTCTAGATGCATGTTTATATAATGAAAAGTAAAGCAAAATACTCTATTTTCATGTCCTATGGAGAAAGCCTGTTCCTCCTTTCAATATTATTAATGATCGCCATCTAGTCAAGGATATAAATAACATGCTGACCATTCTTGGCCAGACATACTTATAGCTATCCCAGCTTGTATTGCTGTGACGTGGTTCACCATGAGTATTTTAAAGGACGCTTACTAATTCGAATTTTGACGGGATGTTTTGTATTTAATAATACCAATTTCTTTTTAAAGATCTACGTGTATTGTACTATTTGATAACGTAAAACATTTAATGCTTTTCGGAACTGTAGAACCAATAAATAACACTCAAATCAAAAGTAAAATGGCGGTTTGAAAACAATATCTATGTTTTCATGGGTGTAAGAGTATTGGACATCAGTGATTCCACGTCATGTATTTCCATGAAATTTATATATATTTATGCCTATGTATATAATATTTTAAAGTATAAATTATATTTCAATATTTAAGTGGCCTACTTACACACTGTTATCTATATCGGTCACACTCTCTTCCACTGGCCACACTTAAAGCAGTAATGAAGAAATGCGGTAACAGTGTGACCAGTGATGCAAATCAAGTTATGCCGAGGCTGATGGGAAATTATGCTAAATTATGCCAAATGTTAAATTTCGAATAAGCGCCCCCTTGGATAAGCCCCCAAATATTCAATTTCGAATAAATGCAAAGTAAACCATTTTTAATACTATTTTTCCTTCACTGAGAATTTAATTAATATTGTTGTTATAACCCGGATCTGTGTGCTTTGGTGGCATACTGTGTAGGCTATTTACAATGAAGTGTGAATTATTTAGTATTACAATTGTATACACAAACATTTAAAAAATACTTCCTCAAATAACTACCCCTCAAAAACCTTCCTGAAATAGGTTAAGTAGACAGCAACGACAAAAGCGATCACTTTAAAAAGAAGAGGCAGTAATGAATCAAAGATTAGCAAAACAAAAAATCTTTTTTTTTTTTAGCTGATATATATGGAACATGTACGGTTTGCATTGTAGTGACATACATAGATAGGCATTACAGTATCATAATTGTGAGGTTTATTGAAACTGATAGGCATTACAATATCATAATTGTGAGGTTTATTGAAACAGATAGGCATTACAATATCATAATTGTGAGGTTTATTGAAACAGATAGGCATTACAATATCATATTTTGAGATTATGGAAAAGTAAAATATTGTTCTATATATTTAGCACCTTTGGCCTTTAAAACACAATGTCTATCTTGCTCAGATTATCATTTTTTTTTCTTTTTATTTTTGGAGCGAGCGGACCTGGTTTCACATTTGGGGGCGGGGTGTCATTTTTTCACGAAAACTCAAAAAAGAAAGGGTGGGGGGGGGGTCCTCCTGGAAAAATATTGATTCCTAGATGGCAAGGAAGGAGCTTTCCAGACTTCTGAGGTGTCTTTTTAATGACTTTAAATTCTGGAAATTTTAAGGTTCCCCCCCCCCCCCACACTCTTGAAAACTGTCAGATAAACTTTCTCGTTCTTATTACAGTAAATACTAGTAGGCCTATTATGTGATATATAAAGTATATCGCATACATATTCTTCTTTCCGTGAATCGTGAACCACAAAGACGAAGGGACCCCGCCCCCCACCGCCAAAAAAAACAAAAACAAAAAGAAAAAAAAAACACAACAAAACAAAACAAATCCGCCAATGTGAATTGCGAGAAATAACCCGGTCGGGGACTGCATAAACACTTTCTTTCCCCTCCCTCTCCTCCTTCTTCCCTCTTTCTTGCATTTCATTCCGATCATACAAAAATCTCCATAGACATTATATATTATATTATATATTATAGTATAGTTGAGCAGCAGAAGCGAAACCAATGCAGTTGTTATGACCAACTCCCTGATCAGTCTCGGCAGTAGAGTATCAGCCCGAGTACCAGTATCTTAATTTAAAACTCAGTAGTCGGTAGTACACTACCGTACTCGCGCGTATATAAGCGCCCCGTTTGAATAAGCGTCAAAATTTCCTTAAGCGCTCCGTTTGAATAAGCTCAATAATATCATAAGATTTTCTTTTTAGCAAGTCAATAATCCAATCAATCCTGGAACTGTGGTTGTTGGCATGATTTGATCTGCAGAGTTGAAACACATTCTTCTTAGGTCAATATCAAAATGAGGATATTTTTCTTGGACAGATGAGAGCTCCGATCCCTGGACAGACAGTATATCTCCTACTTTGCTCTTCTTACATATTTGTCTATGCCTAGTCCTAGTCCTCTTTTTCGTTTTTGCTGTTATGTAAATATTCTTCACGCATTCTTGTCATGAGCCATGTTCTCTAGGCGATTATCTTTTCCACCTAACCACCATTCGTAATGTCCTTATAGGTCTATAATCTTTTTTTTCATTCAAAAAGTGCCTCTTGAATTTAATAATTTCCCATAAGAGCGCCCCGTTTGAATAAGCGCCCCTCAGAAAATGCAAAAAAATATTTAATTTATTCGCGAGAGTACGGTACTCCCGGACGCATGCCTCCTGGATGGACTGAACGAACGCGAATTTCGCCTCCAGCGAGGACAGGATTGAGTACCTGGCCAAAACCACGTGTGTGCACCCCCTGCCCCTTTGACCACACTAGCTACGCCACTGAGTAAATTAAATTTGTTTGAGTCATTATGATTACTTAAGGAAATAAATTATAGAGTAAGTGATGAATACAAGCCAAAAATTATATAGGACTAAACCTATTACTATTGTTTAACGGAAGTAACTTACATGGCAAGATGAATGAAAATGCTCAATCGATTTGCACCAAAACGTAACCAGCCTTCGCAATGCCCTCAAGATATCACCGGGGACGCACTGCCAAAAAACTATTTTTGGCAGCGAAGGGACGTTACCAATAAACAATCAACAAACTACCGGGTTTCTTGGTTAATTTGCAAGGTACTACATGGCTCAGCTATTTTTTGACTTAGGGGTTAATTGGTTAAAATCGCACGCAAATCATACGACGTCACAGACAATGCCGGGGACGGCAACTCGATTTTGAGATTACTTTTCCAAATAAAGTTTTACTCAGGACCGTAACAAGCTTTTGTAACGAAGGGGGGGGGGGATCTTTTTTCAATCTGAGTGGAACTTTTGGGGTCCAGGGGTTCTCTCGAAAAATGTTTAAAAAACTATGACCGCCACCTTCTAATTCAAAATGCTCTTCTGGTGTGTTTGAGCTGCTGTCAAAAGAATTACAATTTTCGTGAATTAAAACTGAATATATTTGATAATGTGAAAATATTGAAAAATCGGCAGTAGGCTATACCATGTAATAATGTTAGTAGATCAAATTTAGTAGTCTACAGACAGGATCATATCATAAACATCATCATCATCTTCTTCCTTTACTGCGCAGAACGTATTTTGAGTGTAATTGCACATAAAAACTACAGTGCATGTCGTAGGCTTTAATAGTATTGTAAGGCCAAGGCACACATATCTATTAAACTACTTACTATAGTAATGATGGTAGAATAGATATAGTAATTTATGAAAGATTATGAAAATAGTGACAACAAAGTTGTGTTTTGTGTTGGTCTTGTAGAGCTGAACTCCCTATTCTGTTGGGGGGGGGGGGGATCGTCCGATACCCCCGATCCCCCTGGTTACGGGCCAGACCTCCCTCGATTAAACGCCTCCCTCGAATGAACTCCCCCTCAAAATCCTTTCTCAAAAATAAATTTGAATAAATATGGTATATCACTTCCTGTACATCAAAATTAAGTTCATCTATGTTTTTCAATATTTCCATCATAAAGCTAGTTCCTCATTTTAAAAGATATACCGAAAGCCTTTAAATCGGAATTTTTGTGTGGAAGACTTATTGGTATTCCTAGCATAGGTAACATGATCTTTGTCTCTGTAAATACTATTTTCCATTTCGTTTCCACTTTGTTGTATGCACCACACTCGTTAAATTTCAGTATGTTGCTATTATAGTTTGGAATACTATAATATGGAATGACATAGTTTTCACAGATTAAGACACAATTTAGGGAATGGAGTACACATTCTCTACACAAT
>NW_022693771.1:634298-672983 GCF_011630105.1 Anneissia japonica | reverse complement strand
CTCAAAAACCTTCCTAAAATAAAGGATGGTATCCGAGGTTAAGTAGACAGCAACGACAAAAGCGATACACTTTAAAAAGAAGAGGCAGTAATGAATCAAAGATTAGCAAAACAAAAAACATTTTTTTGTGTACTGTTTGCATTGCAGTGATACACATACAATTGTGAGGTTTATTGAAATAGATAGGCATTACAGTATCATAATTGTGAGGTTTATTGAAACAGATAGGCATTACAGTATATATTTTGAGATTATGGAAAAGTAAAATATTGTTCTATATATTTAGCACCTTTGGCCTTTAAAACACAATGTGTATCTTGCTCAGATTATCATTTTTTTTTTTTTGGAAATTGTGATATTTGAACCATATAACGTTTTATTATGAAATTTTATTACAGTACATACCGTATTGCCACAATAATAGAATAATAAACAAAATTTGAACACAGTATTGACTAAAACTGTTATAATAAGTCAACGTTGCTTTTAGTTTGATAGGCCTAGGCCGGTAGGCCTACTTAACTTTTTGTCATTGTTTTATTCATAGCTTTGAACAAGCAAAAATGGCAACCTACAAATGCAATAAGCACCTTGAAGATAGAGTTTATAACGAGCGAACCTTGTTTCACATTTGGGGGCGGGGTGTCATTTTTTTCATAAAAACTCTAAAAAGAAAGGGGGGGTCCTTCTGGGAAAATATTGATTCCTAGATGGCGGGAAAGGAGCTTTCCAGACTTCTGAGGTGTCTGGAAAAGTTCCTAAAAATACAAGGTTTTCCCCTCGGTTAAACCAAACTTTCTCACTCTCATTACAGTAAGCCTATTTGATGTGTGTATATATGTACATAAAAAAAAATTGAGTCACATACGTATTCTTCTTTTCATGAACTGATAAACCCCAAACAGGAAGGAGGGGCCGAGAATTGAAAATTTCGATACCTAGATGACAGGAAATTAGCTTTCCCGACTTCGGAGCTGTCTTTTTAATGACTTTAAATTCTAGAAATTTTAAGGTTTTCCACCTCTTGAAAACTGTCAGGTAAACTTTCTCATTCTTATTACAGTAAATACTAGTAGGCCTATCATGTGATATATAAAGTACATCGCATACATATTCTTCTTTCCATGAATCGTGAACCACAAAGACAAAATAGTATAGTTGAGCAGCAGAGAAGCGAAACCAATGCAGTTGTTATGACCAACTCCCTGATCAGTCTCGGCAGTATCAGCCCGAGTATCAGTATCTTAATTTAAAACTCAGTAGTCGGTAGTACTCCCGGACGCATGCCTCCTGGACGGACTGAACGAACGCGAATTTCGCCTCCAGCGAGGACAGGACCGGACAGGATTGAGTACCTGGCCAAAACCACGTGTGACCCCCCCCCCCCCCACTTTGATCACACTAGCTACGCCACTGGGTAAATTAAATTTGCCACCAAATCGTAACCAGCCTTCGCAATGCCCTCAATATGTCACCGTGGACGCACTGCCAAAAAACTATTTTTGGCAGCGAAGGGACGTTACCAATAAACGATCAACAAACTACCGGGTTTCTGGGTTAATTTGCAAGGTACTACATGGCTCAGCTATTTTTTTACTTAGGGGTTAATTGGTAAAAATCGCACACAAATCATACGTCGTCACAGACAACGCCGGGGACGGCAACTCGATTTCGAGATTACTTTTCCGAATAAAGTTATACTAAATAAATTCTAATAACAAACTATTGGGGGGGGGGGGATCTCTCTTTCATCTGAGTGGAACCTTTGGGGTTCAGTGGTTCTTTCGAAAAATGTTTTAAAAAAAATATGACCGCCACCTTTAATTCAAAATGCTCTTCTGGTGTGTTTGAGCTGCTTTCAAAAGAATTACAATTTTCGTGAATTAAAGCTGAATCGATTTGATAATGTGAAAATATTGAAAAACCGACAGTAGGCTATACCATGCAATATTGTTAGTAGATCAAATTTAGTAGTCTACAGACAGGATCATATCATAAACATCATCATCATCTTCTTCCTTTACTGCGCAGAACGTCTTTTGAGTGTAATTGCACATAAAAACTACAGTGCATGTCGTAGGCTTTAATAGTACTGTAAGGCCAAGGCACACATATCTATTAAACTACTTACTATAGTAATGATGGTAGAATCGATATAGTGATTTATGAAAGATTATGAAAATAGTGACAACAAAGTTATGTTTTGTGTTGGTCTAGTAGAGCAGAACTCCCTATTCTGTGGGGGGGGGGGGGGGGGGTCGTCCGATATCCCCGATCCCCCTGGTTACGGGCCAGACCTCCCTCGATTAAACGCCTCCCTCGAATGAACTCCCCTCAAAATCCTTTCTCAAAAATAAATTTAAATAAATACGGTATATCACTTTCTGTACATCAAAATTAAGTTCATTTGTTTTTCAATATTTCCATCATAAAGCTAGTTTCTCATTTTAAAAGGTATACCGTAAGCCTTTAAATCGGAATTTTCGTGTGGAAGACTTACTGGTATTCCTAGCATAGGTAACATAATCTTGTCTCTGTAAATACTATTTTCCATTTCGTTTCCACTTTGTTGTATGCATCACACTCGTTAAATTTCAGTATGTTGCTATTATAGTTTGGAATACTATAATATGGAATGATTAAGACACAATTTAGGGAATGGAATACACATTCTCTACACAATAGAGTAAAGAATGGTATATTATTATTAATTTATTTTATTGTTATTACTTTATTGTATTTTATTTTCTCAGTTGGCCAATATTATTTCTGTGTAAAGCGCATAGGGGCAATGTGCAATATGCGCTATATAAATATAACATTATTATTAAATGCTAAAAAAATGACACCCAATCTGCAGTTTAGAAATTCACTCTTTATTGACAATTAACGTATTGTAATAGAAAAAGATTGTATGAAAAAGAGGCCATCAAAATGTTCACAAGTCCAAATGACAAGCTCTGAAAATCAACTCCCAAAGTTTTCAACTGTCAAAACAACTCTCTTAACAGTGCTACATTATTGATGGCCTCCCCAAGCTCTAAAAATATACAGATTCTCATTCTAAACTTTAAATAAAGTAAATAAATTGTTCAAGTAAATTGTTGTTAAATATTATTAGTTTCACTGTAATTATTGCCCTCCATAGCTGCCCACAAAGCAATCAGAAAGGCTCACTAATTCAACTAATTAATCAGCATTGCCAAAAGCACACTGTGCTACCATGATGCCGATATTACCCCTATCATTGCTGAAGATAATACACAGAGTTCAAATCTTAAGGGATTCATTTTAACTTGGATGTACAGTAATTTATTTCTTGATTGTTATTGTTGCTTCATAAGTATTTTTGTTAAGTTTAGTGAATACTGTCCACAGCCCTCCCTAATAATAAGGACTATATAGTGATTTGTTTTACTATTATTATATATATTTGTTTATAATTGTATGTATTATTTTCATTATTATCAATATGGTAGAAATAAACAATATACTAATCACAATTTTCTATGTCTTCTTGTTTTACATTTTTTTTTCGTTTTTTCATCATTTTTTTTTCCTTCTGAGCTGTAAAATCTTCCAACCTTCCTTCCAGTAAACCACTTTTTCTGTAGTTCTATTGTTTTGGCATCTTCCATTCAAGGCTACAGTAACTCCTGTTTGCGTTTAACCTCAACCAATTTAATCTGTCCACACTATGTGGAAAAAAAAAAAACAATTTGCGACTTGCCTATATATGGGTATAGCACTGTCATACCACTTGGGCAAATGGCATGCGTTTTTCCCACATTAGTGAGCTTTTCAGTAGTTGCTTCATGATCATTTTGGAACTTTAAGCTGGGCATTCACGGTCGTCGACCGACGTGATTTTATGGAAAACGCGCATGTAACGGATCGTTTTGAATGATGATCCATTCAGAGTGCCACCGACAACATCAGACAGTGTTGCATCGTCTTAAATAGGGTTCATCTTGATCCGGTAGAGGCAATTACATGTTAGCCTTTACCAATGATGAGAAAATACTGTCCTCTTTAGCTAGGAGCACATCTGGCGAGTCAAACTCCATTATCCTTCCTTCACTCAATACGAGGATACGATCCGAGTTCAAGATAGTTGAAACACGGTGCTGTTGAGAGAAAAAAAGACAAATTGAGTTTTTTTTAGCTTTTCCTCATTGGCATAAGGACTTACTTTGAAATTATGAAGTAAACAAAAATCATGGAAACCAACTCGATGTCAGCGAAACTCGAATGTGGACTGCAATGGTAAGGTCGAAGGTGATGCGGAAGGATCCAACTGTTGCGCCAAACAACCCGACCCAAGGTCAGTGCATTTTTAGTTAATCTACCTCATGTAATTTCACAGGTTGAGGAAGAAAATGTTTTATGAATTTTCACAGTAGAATTTTTTTCTGGTTAACATAGCTGTGCTAGTTTGAAACGCTTTAGAAAACGCAAATCACGTTACCATAAAAGTTTAATGTGGACTGGTAATGGCGAGGGTGATGCGGAATTAATTATTATTTAAAATTTGTAGAATGATGTCATATCTGAATATGCACATCTTTGATATATCGTCTTTGCTTGGACAAAGGTTGAAGAAGATCCAAGTGTGGAGTTGACCAAAGTGACGGACAGAAAAACACTGTGCAAATACATACTGTAGGAAAAGGGGATAAAGAAGAAAAAAACAAAAACAATAGCTTTTTCCGCTGGCAGGAATAACTGTTTGTAATTTTTCAGGCAATAAACATACAATGAAAGAAAAGTAATTAAGTGTTTAATACAGTAAATGTTTATAATTAATTCATGAATTCCTTGGTAACATAAATTTGGACTTACAGCAATTGTTAGAACTGTTCTATTCTTAAACGCTGTAGCAACTACATCCTGGAGGATGCCATCGGTCTTCATGTCAATAGAAGCTGTTGCCTCATCCATAATAAGAATTTTGGTCTTGCGGAGAAACGCCCTCGCGAGGCAGAAAAGCTGACGCTGACCAACACTGAAATTCTCTCCGCCTTCAGTCACCATAGCATCTACGATACAGCAAACATGATAAATGTACAGTTTAAAATGAGCAAGTTTTTATCAAATCTTGTGAAAGTCATGTAATATTTTTTATGAAAGCAATATTCACATAGCACCTAATGATTTAGAGAAAACAAAAAACAAAAAAATGCATTCAAATAAAAAAAAAATGTTAAACACATCCACCTTACCTAACTTATTTCTGTTAAATTGTTCATTTGTTCTTATTGCCTTTGTAAATTATGTATTCTACAAATAATGTTTGCCCTACCTGACGTGCTATCGTACTGAATGCAAGTGATTCGGGTGGGAATCGAACCCACGACCTCCAGATAACTAGCCTGGTGTCTTAACCACTCAACCACCGAGTTTGCCCTTGGTGGCTAGTGATGAATCCGATACCCATGTAGCAGTGGGTACTGCAAGGCTATTCTGATTGCGTTTTTTTGTCAGGAGAAATAATACGAATGATTGTTGCCCTACCTCAGTAGTATTATTTCTCCTGATGAAAAAATGCCATCAAAATAAATTATGCATTATTATAAAATGAATAATACAAATTAAAAAAAAAACCCTTACCTAGCCCCTTTTCAAGGTCTGATACAACATCTTTAATCTGAGCGATTTCTATTGCTTCCCACAATTCGTCATCGGAGCTATCACCCATAGGGTCAAGGTTGAATCGTATGGTACCGGTAAATAGGACTGGGTCTTGAGGTATAATTGCTATCCTCCTGCGAAGTTCAGTCAATGGCAAACTGCCTATGTTGATACCATCAATATCGATGGAACCTGTAGCAACAGACCAAAACATGAATAAAAATATTAAATATCAAGGAACATGATATTCCATAGAGGCAAATGTTTTGCCTATTTTAACCTTTATTTTGGCCTAAATA
Source organism: Anneissia japonica (assembly GCF_011630105.1). Classification (NCBI taxonomy): domain Eukaryota; kingdom Metazoa; phylum Echinodermata; class Crinoidea; order Comatulida; family Comatulidae; genus Anneissia; species Anneissia japonica. Next base: position 667,053 of record NW_022693771.1, on the reverse strand, counting down.
CTGTACACATTGGCGTAACAAAGAGTCCCAACGCCCTGGCTAAGGCTTCATCGGGACCTACTACCCTGGAGGCTGGGTCTGGGTCAGCACTAGTAAGTACAGGAAAAGCCCTGCCCACTTCAGTGTTTTTACCGCTTAAGGTGTGTTTTAACCACATTCTACTCTTTATAAGGCGAATCTAGGCCTATTTGGGGCAAAAAAAAAAGCGCCGATGAATGTCTAGGGGCAGATTTTAGGTCTTTGGCTCCTCGTTCTAGCTAGTGAGATTTCATGGCTGTTACACCACTGCTAATTCATTAAGTACTCAAAATTCTTCAACAAAGTACATGAACAAATAAAAAAATTTCATAATCATAACAAGTCATTTAAGTAATTTTTTAGGTATTTTATGTATCAGATTTTATATCTTCAAGTGGCTTCAAAAAGTCAATTTGAAAGTAGATAAACACGTTACATTGAGCACTATGTCAGGAGGGGAACACGACTAGCCAAAATTCTTCAACAAAAGTTTTTTAGTTAAATAGTGCCCTTAAAACTACTGTCATTAATATTAGTTATAAAGGAGACACTTTTTGGACCAATGAATGTCTCTTTAGGGGTGTCCTCTGGAAAAGAGTTGGTCGTAGTGTGAAAAAGATACATTTCCCACACTTCACGGCCAATAATGGAGGGCACTATTATTATTATTATTATCATTCTTATTATTATTTTTATTTACTGCAAGATAAAGAAGCATAAACAAACCTTTAAAAGTGTCAATGACTCTGAAGAGAGCTAATGTGAGTGACGATTTGCCACTACCAGTCCTACCACAAATTCCAATCTTTAAAAAAAAAAGAAGAAAACAAATAAAATAAAAAAATTATTGTAAGATGCTAAAAATTAATCAATAAAAAATATACTGTATAAAAGTGAAGAAAATAACACAGTTCTCAAAACACCATGCCATATTGAAATGGATTTTGATTTTTATTTAAATTATTTTCTTATTTGAACCATGTTTATAGTAGGTAATTCTTAAACATGACAATAGAATTATTCCAAACAAACATGACAATAGAATTATTCCATGCCAACTCAATTTCAGAAAATTTTGGTTGGGTACTCTCTCTCACTCTCTCAGATCAACATGTCGAATGAATACACCCAAAATTTGGCTTGCCAATTCCAATGTATTTCCCAAGAGCTATTTTTTTAGCTCCAGACAATCATTGTTGGGCTATAGTCAGGAGGGGCAGATCCATGGGTAAGGGCAATGTGGGATAGGGCCCCTAAAAAAAGAGAGCAGAAAAGAAACGAAAGGGGAAACAGGAGCAGAAACTTCATAACAAGCTAACTTTCAAATGAAATTCCATTTACCTGTGATGGTGTTCAAGAATTTCTAAACAAATATCTTAAACACTAACACCCACCCTCCTCCCACCTTCAGCTCAGTGCTTAGTACTTGGCATGTCCCCTGCCAAGATTTTTTACTCGATTCGCTCCTGATAGTGTACAGATAAATCTTGGTGCAGGAAGTATTCTTTTTATAAAGATAATTTTTATGGTCAAAGGCCTGTGACTAACCTTTTCTGCAGACTTGAAGCTGACTGTGATGTCTTGCAGTACTGCATCAAGTTCCTGAGCATAGCGCACTGAGATTCCCTTTATCTGGATCTCACCCTTATCAGGCCAATCCAACGGTGCGTACATTGAACCTGTATTAGAAAAAAAAAATACACTAGGTCAAGGTATTTGTATAGTTTTCATTTATTATATTTTTATCCAACAGCAAGTTCCTAGATGGAAGTGATGCTAAACAAAGTCTAATACGGCAGAACCTTGAACAGAAGGTCCATGGCCTTAATTTCATTCCAAATCATTCACCTGCTACCAGGTACCCATTTATACTCCTGGGTGAAGAGAGACAAATGCAGATAAAGTGTCTTGGTCATGTTCAAGATGTGATGTCATCATGACCATATTTAGGCACGTCGTATGTTTTGGCAAACAAAAATTTGAGTCTAGGCAGAGCAAAAGGCAAACATTATATTCATTACCATGTAAAATTAAGATACATATTTTATGCAAAATCAGTTCTAAAAAAATGAATGAAAATTTACTGAAGAGGAAATGAACATCATAAATATTTAGTATAAAAGAATTTAGATTTTCCTCAATTAATAAAGTTGAAATCTACAATAAATACCTTCATAAGTTTCTGTCTTTAAGTTACTATAGTAATTGATACGCTCCACTGCATTCATATTCATTTCCATTTCGGCTGACATTCGTATAACCCAATTTAACTGTGAGGCCATCTGTAAGAAAATTCCATACCATATTGTCACAAATATTTTTTTATTGTCATTAGTTGTTTTTGTGCACTTAAACCATCATATTTTGCGCGATATAAATCCATAACCTTTTAACATTTAACGCAATGGATTCCAATATTAGGGAGTATTCGATTTGCGCAATGACACGAGCATCCTAAGTTGTCTGCACAACGTAGATTAGGTTAAATTGCGCCCTAGAACCCATGTGAAGAGGAGAACTTAACGTTCTCGCATGCGCAGATGACTTTAAGTGACGTTGTTACGTTCTACAGTACGTCCTACCATCAATGTAATTGAAAGAGCCCTACTGTAATGAACTGTTATGCCACACTGCATACTATAACAACCTAATGTGTGCACCAAACAGGCTGTTTATAGTAGAAGCATGATACTTACTGACAATGCGTATGTAATGGCTAGGCCTACAAGACTAGGTTTCAGGTTTCCAAAATAGGCTGGGATCATTGTGGACAGACCAGCTATAAGAACTATTAAAGCACCTATTACATCCTGCAAAATAAATTATTCTTGTTTGAATTCTGTTTAGATTGTTGTTTAAGAAAATTACTGGAATATTAAAAAAAATATAAATTTTGGAAAAATGAAGCATGAATGAAACTTCTAAAGATAGTAAGACTGAAAATATAGTAACAAGATTTTGGTACCATATTACTAACACATTTTCTAAAACCATTCAACAATCAATTGATTTACACCATCTACAGAATCCCTAAATATTTCAGTTAGCAACACTTTCTATCATCATGTGATTATTAACATATATTCATCTATAAATAATCAATCAAACAATACTTTTTAAATTAAAAAATGTATCAACATAATTTTAATCTATAAATCACTCAACTCAATTCATAAGAGCAACTAGCTCAAAAATACCAAAGATATATAAAGGTCATAGTTCATTTTATTTAAATAATAAATTAAGCCAGGCACTCCCTGCAGAGTATGATGGTTGAAGGATGGACATACGACAAATCTAACTTCACTCCCTGTGAGTGCAGGGTGATGTAACACCGTTTGCTGGTGGCAGTCCAAATGGATCGCCATTAAAAACAATCCATTGAGCATGCATCGGGGCACCGCCAATCGCTGGCAGCAGTGAGAGCCTAGCTTTAGCAATGATAAGCAGTAGTGGTGGTTACTTACTAATCTGATACCAAGCCATCGATTAGCTGTTTGTAGATAGATGTAGGCAGTATTATTTCTATCTATCTTCTTCAAAATACTACGTCTAAAGCGATTCTCTTGACTTGAAATTAAATAGAAATCAAATTATTGTGTAAATGTCAAGATATTAAAAAATGGAATTCAACATTTATGATGAATCACCAATAAATTAATAAATAAATAAACAATAATAAATGATATAGATCTTTGTTTACAGACCTACAATGAGGTTGGCAGAGACAATATAATAATTTTTGTAGTAAAAATCTGTACATTGGTAACAAAAAATTAATCCTTTTAACTGGAAGTTTTATCACATTACAATAGGGCCTAAACATGAAATGTCGCAGAATGCAATATATGAGTTGAGAAAAATCTGTTTAAAAAATACTTTGAATTTACAGTTTGTTTGAAGATGTTCAAATTTGGTGGTGCTTGAAATTTTTTGTTTTTTTTCATAGACACTGGTACATGGAATATGAATAAAAATACTGTGCACCACTCTTTCTCCTTTCTATTCTTCTCCCCCTTCCTTTTTAGGGTGGGGCATTAAACTTTCATGTGCCCTTCACCCTGTGTCCATCCTTGCAAAAGCTCCTAACCCAAAAGATCTGACATATATGCAAAATATTTAAGGTTAGATACTAACATAAGTAAAGTTTCTTACCAGTAGGCACGAATAGTTGAAAGACCGCCAAGCGATTCTGAAAAATGAGCGTAAACAGGAGATTTGCTGATGCTGTCCAGACGTTGTAACTCTCTAGAAACAGAAAAAAAGAATTCAGATACACAACTCTAGAAACATCATCAAATTTAAATTATATATTTAAAAGCGTACATCCATAAAGGACGCGACTCCATAAAGAATACAATGCACCGAGGCATGTGCCACAACCATTATTAATTACGATCTGCTCAGATTTGCTCATCTTTGTTAGTTTCTGTTTCCTATTGTTTACATACAAAAGAATCCGTTGGAAGCTTACCTGGAAGTTGTGATGAAAAACTTCATAAGGATGAGGTAGAGGATAAAGATGGGGATAATAGCAACAATGAAATACCACGAAACAATAGCGTTTACAACGATTGCTGAGAGGCATGCAAATGAGAACCTCAAAAATGATCCTACTGTCTGTCCAAGTTTCTATACAAATAAAAAGTGTAAGTAATTAGGCTAAACAAGGAACAGCATTGTTTTTAAATTTGTAGAAAAATCTGGAATATTTTATACTTCAGTAAAATAAGGCTGAAAAATTACAGACATTCCAACCCCTAGTCCTCAAAATTCGGGAGACAGGTAGTGATCTTGTAAAGAAAGACCCCCACCCCAAAAACTTGTGCTACCTACTGTATGTACACTGAAACCTGGGGCGGATTCAGAATTTTTGAAACAATGAGGGGCACCAAATTCAGAGAGGCACAAATGTAAAATAATTATACAGATAAATAAGTATCCAATAATGGTATGATTCATGCAATCTCCTTACATCTGCCCCAGGAAACAAGTTACTAAATAACTTAACATTTTTTGTTTTGGAGGGTTTTTAATGACAAAATCAGAGAGAGAGTCCAGAACAAACCAAGAGCGTTGGAACATCTACAATTAAAAAGTGTGTCATATTCTTGCACCCACTGCTACAGAATATGTTCTCAATTCACAAAATAAAGTTTTTATACTCAAATACTTGTCTTTCCATGTTGGAGATATACTACATTAAAGTCTGATAAAACACTATGTAACAAACTTTTACCCATATATGGTCATGAGGATGTCATATCACATCCAAATATGGACATGAATATATCATAGCACATCCAAATATGGCATGATGATGTCATAAATGCATCGAAATATGGGCATGATGTCATATTACATCCAGATATGGGCATAATGATGTCATTACATCCAAATGGGGCATGATATCATATCTTATCCAAATATGGGCATGATTATCATGATGTCATAACACATCCAAATATGATGATGTCATTACATACAAATATGGGCATGACAATATCATCATACCCATATATAAGAAAATTAAGGGGATTTGTCACTTTAAATTGTACAGCATTACAGACTTTAGTATTTTAGTTCATACCATATCTGTGGTTTGTATGTCTGATGAGAAACGATTCAAAATACGACCAACAGGTGTTGTATCAAAGAACCTGAAATTTGAGTCAATATATAGGTTAAAGGTTAAATTTACACATTCATAATACATTGGATAAAACTTGATGATTCCAATTTTAACAAATATTAATCAAGAAATGATTGAAGATTATAATAAACTAAGTCATTTTAGTGTGAATGCATGTGGACTATTCGAGAATTCAATCCAAAGTCAGTAATTTTCAATTTTATGCTGCCTAAGCTTTATTGTCCAATCAATCTGTGACAAAATTATAAACCAGAACTAATTGCAACAGAAATTATTTTGCGGAATTTGTTCCCAAAATATACACATAATAACATACTAAAAGTCCAATCTGGGGAACACTGTTAATTTTAAAGATATTTAATGAGTGTCACATCGCACAATTACTGGTTGAAGCATATAAAAGCCTGTTGTTGCCAGGTTGTTGATAGCGAAAAATGGTTAATAAATAAGATAGACGCCCGCACACGGGGAACACATCGGTTAGTCGTGTCAAAGGGATCTGTTTTTGAGTATCTCCTCATTAATACTGTACTATAACTCACCTCATTGGTGAATGCATAACCCTGTACAGCATTCCACCATGCAATCTTTTAGAAGCTAGCAAAGCGGTAAACATTGCTAGGGAAGAGGCAAATACAGAAAGAACCACACTAGTCACCGATAGCCCAGCATATCCACTTAAGTACTTGCTTAAAATGTCATCTAGCTGGGTCTACAAACATTAAATAGAAAACCATTAACTGATACGTTACCAAAACAAATGTGTATAAACTCATTTCAAACAGATGTATACTACTCGCTTATATATCAAAATATTTAGTCGAATGCGAAGTAACAATTTTAATTCAAGTCATTATTTTTGTGCATAAATGTATTTGTATAAACCAGAGAATAAACATAATTAGGAACGATGGCGAGTCTTGTACTTGTACTATTTTTTGAATTTTGATGGCACATTCATATAATCTTTTCAACAGTTAGGGTCACCCATAAGAAATAATGCAAAAAAAATTAAAAATTAAATTAAAAAAATAAAAACTAAAAGTGTTTGGACTTACATCTGTTGCATTTTCTAAGTCAGCACCAGCTTCGGTCCAGGCAGACAGCCAAAAGTTTGTGCCAACATTTGCCGCGTTGTATAATGCAGAAAGAGAAATAACAAGGGCGCACAGACTAAGACGCACGGCCAGCATGTAGTACCAATAGATTTGCTTGGATACCGACCCTCTGACCCGCTCTTCTTTCTGAATCAGCTTCCCATCTTTAGACTTATCTTTACCTGAGAGAGGATGGAAATGTATATGTTTAACCAGCAAATAATAGAACTTAGGCCTATGTGTTGAAAATGTGATGTCCAATAATGTCAGTAAAAAAATGTGAACTGAATTATCTGTCTAGATGCTAATAACAAAAAGAGAACAAATTAAACAGCAAAAAAAAAAAAAAACCATAAAATTTAATCATACATGCCCCCAAAATCAAAGAAGATAACATATAAAATAAGAATCCTACATAAAAACCCCAACAAAAAACATAAAAACAAGAAACAAAATCAAACTACAAAACTAATATTTGACAAAAATAAACAAAAACCAAATCAAAAACTGTGAACAAAAACCAGTAACAAAAACAAAACAAACAATATAAAAACTAAGTAGCATAATAACCAAAAAAAGAAAACCTAGTAAACAAAAACCATAAATAACTACAGTATTTAAACAATTGCAACACAACAACCAAAAAGCAAAAAATCACCATAAATAAAAATAGTAAACTAAGCCAAAACAACAAAAACCATAAACAGTATTCAACAACATTTTATATCACTCATATCCTTCAGGATAAAAGAAAACACGGAAAGGGTTAGCCGAAAACATTATTAATTTACTAGACCATAAAAACATTCTTAAAAATTATTAAAGAATAAAAAAGAACCAAGGAGCTGCAACCAGCATCATTGCTCCATGTAGTAGAACCATGAAGACTCTAGACTGCAGGCTCCCTGGCAGGCCCACTAGTATCAATTAGTGTTTGGCCCACACATTATACCTGTATGTGTTGAACACTTCATCACATTGACTAGCTGCAGTGTGTGTTATACATATCAATAACAATAATGGTGGACTCTTTTTATTAGACAAACTATAAGGACCTCTATGCCACAGGCGGGCAAAGTGCAGTCCACGGGCCACATGCGGCTGATGGGAATTTTGTTGCATGCAGCCCCAAAAAAATTCTTTAAAACTCTGTCTACCTGCCCTCTTTGGCTATAAAACCCCTTGTTTTTACAGCCACATGCCACCAATCTGTAAATGTGGCAAAGACAAGCCAAACCAGTCACTCGTCGCAAATCGTGTTTCAGAGAAAATGGCCAAAACATGCTGGAATGTCAAATTTTTAAGAATCTATTTTATTGCACTAAACTAAACTTTACATATCTATACATCATTCTATGCTGTTATTTTCCCCATTTTCAATGTTAAAACCACACTTTTTAAGGATTTGATGATAGTTTCTGCATGAGAAATGCCTGAAATCATAAACTTTGCAGGCTGATTTCTCATATATTGTTCTTTAAACAGCTGTATGTTTAAACGCTTGTAACTTCATAAGGAAATGTCCGATTTGAATGGTTTTTTTTACCATTTTATAGCTATTATTTTACTTTCCAACACTGTATTAATAACTCAAAATAGATTTTTGCGACGAGTGACTGGTTTGGCTTGTCTTTGCCACAAATAGTAACATTAAAACTGAGTGGCATATAAGCAGTACCTAAAGGTTTCTGCAAGCACATTAGAAACGTCAATCAAAAAATTCACTTCAGCCCTCCAACCAATTTTCTATGCCCATCCCTGCTTTTGATGCTCATGTCATGCACAATGGGTAACCTATACCCTGATTATAGAAAATCAATCCATTTCATACTGATCTTACCAAGCACCATTTATAATTCTAAATCCTTACCAATGCAAGAATTGCTGTCCGGTTTTGGTATCTTAGATACCAAGCCAGTAACTGAAAAATTTAATAGTTTTTTTTTGTTTTTTTTTTAACTACACTGTATCTAATAATCTCCTTCAAACAACAGATATAACTGTTATTTTCCAGTATTTTGCATTTTAATACAATTGATCATTGAAGAGGAGGAATTGCTGAGTGTGAAGAATAACCTGGATTGGAACCTGGGACTTTTGTTGAAAACTCAAATCCAATTGGAAACGACTGATTTTTTTACCTCTTGCACTTATTGAAACAATACTAGTTCTTGTTGCATTGTAAATAACAGATCAATATGGTTATTGAAAATTTTGTATACATGAGCTCATCAATTTATACGTAATTACGTGATTCATTTTAAGTGCTGTTTTTATGGTTCTCTTTTTCTTGTAATTTGTCCATTGTGTAAGTTTTGTATATCAATTTATATATTAGTATGTTATAGGCATTTTATGTAGAACAGTTTTTGCTGTAATTCATAATTTTTTTGATACTTCTTTGTCTATGTTTTATGAATAAACCAGAAATAAATGAATGAATAATAATAACGTTTTTAGATTGATTAATAGATCTTTTTTAGATCTACTGCCTCTACTGCCCTCATGAGGCTGATTGATTTACAGTTGGTTGATTATTAGATCATTTTTAGTTCTCCCGATTCTATTATACTGCCCTCATTGGAGCTATCAAGATTAAGAGAACTTGTTTCATAAGTAAATCATGGTACAATATCAACCGTCTTGCAGTAATGCTAGTATTATATGACCTAGTTGAGACTGCCATTCACAATACCTGATTCTCCTTCCTCTTCCACTGAAACCTGCTTTGACAACTGTCGTTTAAGTTTTCTTCGTTCTTCTGCTGTAGCATCATCTTCTGATTCATCCTCGGTCTCCGAAATTTTTTTGACGGTAGTCTGCCAGCTACTGTAGAGTTCAGGGTTCACCTGTGATATTTCGTCCATGGTTCCTTGATGCTCAATCATTCCGTTTTTCATTACTAAAATCTGAAATTTTATAATTAAAAATTCATATGAAATTGCAGGCAAAAAATAGTTACAGTTGAAGCAACAAAAGATTTCCCTTAAATTTTTAATAATCATCAAAAGAAATGTATTTATTTCATCTATTTCTTTACCATTATTAAATAACCCAAACACTTTTGTGATCAACATGGCTTTTATTGTGCTTAGACTTGACCAATACAAGCCAACAACTATGAGGTGTGTGGTGGCGCTGCTCATGGAATTTTTTAAAAGAGGCACATTCTCCTCATTTCTTTAAAAATGCCAGATGAGAAACATAGTTTTTTCCTAAAATGGCCATTTCAAACTGTATGGTTATTTAACAACCAGGCATCATAAACAGATGTTTTATTTAATAGAATTTGACCACATGTTGATTTGGTTTTTTTTTTGTTAACATTCCCTTACCATTCAGAAGCAGATGGGATTTTAAAACATATGGTTTTCTTTTTGTTATTCGATTTCTTTTCACCAATTAACTACAAGCAACACATGTTGTACTTTTGTTGATGCAATACAATATTTATATATAACAATAAAGTCACAGTATAAATTAATAATAGCTGGTTATTGAAATTTATAATAATTTTTCTTTATATGTCCTATAATTCTAATTGGAAATCAGAAATTTAGGCTGTGGCCTTGGGGACCTTCAGTACAGCACCATAACTACAACATATAATGGACGCATACAGATACAAACATTTATACTGCAAAACGTTTTTTGTGAAAACATACGAGATCAGCGTGTTCCAAGTACTGGACTTGATGCGTGACCAGTATAACTGTGCGTTCTTTTTCCAAAAGTAATTCCAGAATACCCTTCTCGAACAGTTGCTTCCCTACGTGCACATCGAGAGCAGATAATGGATCATCCTGAAGAGAATAATAACGATGATAATCAATTGGGTGTAAACATACACCCAAACACGTGCATTTGTCAGACAAAATGTGTGTCTGTAAGATACACATGTATTTGTTGGCCCTGTTCTAATTGGTCTTGTTTAGTTTAATTGACACTAGGGAATGGACCATTGCATGGCCTGAAATCTTACCAAAATCACAATATCTCCGGAGCTGTAAATTGTTCGAGCGACACTGACCCTCTGCTTCTGACCTCCGCTGAGGTTGATTCCCTTCTCACCGATCTCCGTCTGGTCACCGGCTGGCAGGATATCAATGTCTGGCTGGAGGGCACAAGACTCAATAACCTGTGAATATCTAGATAAAAAAAAAGAAAGCCAAGCTTGAATGATAAAAAAACTGTATTGGACAGTCAGTGAAGTTTTAAAGAGCATTTCTTTTTATGTTTCTCTAAAATAATCTCTATAGGTCAAAGTTATAAGTACATACCAAATACAGAATTTAATTCTGATTCTCTAGCAAGATTCTGAATTTGGAAATTAAAACAAACTCCTCAACAAAACCTAAGTAATTTGGCAGACAGACTATACTGACTATCATATAAATGAAATACATTATTTTTTTTATGATTGGTGCAAATAAAAAAACAATTAATCCATCAAAGGTGGTGTTGAGATTTCAATTATACTCACTTATTATTATCAAGCTTTTCACCAAAAAGAACATTATCTTTCAAAGTTGCATTCAATAACCAGGCCTTCTGTGCTCCGTATGCCACACCACTCTTTTCACTGTAAATGCAAGAACATAGATATCTTAATCAAAAATTCACTATTAGGGAAAGCAAACTCGTGAATGATACTTCCGTAAGTCGTGAATGATACTTCCGTAAGGTTGGGGGGGGGGGTGGTAGGGTAGAGAAAAATGGTTTGGCAGATTTCAAGAGACCAGGGTACATTGTTGATCATAATCGATGGCTTTCAATCAACTCAGGCTACCACTGATGGTTGAAACAGCATAGGACTAACACCATAGGAAAAGTGTTCAAAACAAAGCACAAATTCACAGTCGTCCCTAGCTCAACGAAAACTGCACCATGCTTTAGTTTTAATGTGTCTTTAATACTTATTATTGATAATTGTTTAATTGATTGATTAATTGATTGATTGATTGATTGATTGATTGATTGATAAATACACTAACCTGTTAAACTGAACATCACCGGAGACAGTGCTCATTTCACCCAAAATGGCGGACAGTAGAGATGACTTTCCTGATCCCACTTGACCCACAATCATGGTAAGTTTACCTGAGGAATAAGTTAAAAAAATACAAATTTTTTTTTAAATTTTTTCCATGTAGCCATTATATAAACTCCAGCACAAATTCTATACACTGATGTTAATTGTTGGAATACTACAACCACAGCAAATGAAATATTCCTCTTCTTTCCCAAAAATGAAAATAGTTTAAAGAATCAAGTCAACAAACAAAATTCATGGGTAGTGGTAAAATCATTAAGGCCCACACCGCAATTAGACTTGTCTTTAATAGTTTGTTGATTGAATGATTGATTGATTGAACTCCTACCTGCTGGCACCTCAATGTTAATATTAGACAAAGTTGGTTGAGCTGACTCCATGTCCCAAACAAAGTTTCCATCTGTTATCTGCAGAAAAATGACAAGCTAAATTACATTATTTTCTTGACAAAATTTAAATTTTGAAGTTTAGTGGTTGCTCCAAGTACAATATGGACGTTCATGGTGGGCAGGGCCACCCAGCCTTGTAGTTTTCCACCTAGTCTAAATGTAATTTCATGGCCCCCCCCCCACTTGCCCGTCCTTAAAAACCACTTTTATTAATTAAAGTTGACCAATGTTAGTAACCACGCACCATTAAAATGTCTATTACCACGTTTAGTTTTCCAATGCTACAATCCTGGTCCTAAGTTAAATGTTCCAAGATGTGTATACACATACAGTATTTTAATTCATATTGCTATTAAAGAATTCAATAATAAGAAAGATAAAGAAAGAGTAACAGTGGGAAAACCCACAATTAATCTACAAATTGCTCAAGTAAATGAATCAAACACGTTATCAACATTTTAATATTAAAAATAATTACTTGAATTGATTACCAGCTCATTTTGAAAAACTCGAGAGCAGTTAATAAGATAGATTGTTGAATATTTGAAAACTTGGGGAAAAGGGGCGGAACTACCTTCTATCTGTATCTCATTAACCACTCCCAAGTTTTTTGTCAAATATGCTTTTGGTGTCTTTAGAAAAATCAGTTGTAGTTTAAAGGTAATAGCATATTTAATACACAAAATGAGCTATTCAACTATTGAATTTGTTACTTTCTTTCAATAGATTACAACAGTGAAGCTATAATTAGATACTTTTTATGTCTGTTTTTAACAGTATCAATTCCCATTCCGCTATGTTAGAATTTGAAGTAATTCAAGCAAAGGCAATAACTGCCATACCTTGACTGCAATGCCATCTGGTAGATTGTGTTTCATTGCTGGTCCGTTTGAACTGCCAAATGTCCCATAAGAATTTGCACCACTATTCTGATGGGACACCAAGTTGCTCTTAGGGTTTGAAAGTTGGCGGTAGCCAACAGAAGGAAGCTGAAAACGAAATATTTTAAAATGATATAAAAAATTGTCTACACTTCCAAAAAACGGGATATTTAAGGAATAAAATTATAAAGAATGTTTTATTAAAATAATAATAAAAGACATTTATAGAATGCTATACCATATTGACCATATACCGTAGTACATTCTTTATCTTTTTCTGAGATAAATAATTTTCTATTAAACTTTGTCCAGACTCCTAAATATTATTTGACAAAGACATGGGACATGCCTAAATATATTATATTTTTGTATTTGATTTGGGTTTTTTATATTTTTGTATTTGAATGGGGTTTAATCTATTTTTGTATTTGACTAGGGTTTGCATTTTTTTTTAAATTGATGTTTAGTACTTAGGCCTCTGATAAATGTAGAATATCTTTTTCAAATTAATAGATACCACAGTAGATAATTGTAAATGAAAATTACTATAAAATTTATGGTTTAGTGTTACAGTAATGGTGGGCTAAAACCCTAGGTGGTGTCAGCGAAAATAAATGTGAAAGTAATTTTTTCATTATAAACATTAGGTAGTAGTATTACATACTTTTCCGTCTGCTTGGTCATCTATACCGCCGTCAGCCTCAACTTCTTCACTGATATCAGAATCTTGGCGTAACCTACCATCATCGCGCTCCTCGACTTCCTGTGCCATATAGAATTCTTGTAATCGCTTGGTACTGACGTATGCATTGACAATGAACGCAATGGTCATTGGCAGAACAAATAGCGGTATTATCATTTGGTTGATGAGGGAGAGGGATGCAAAGGCAATGTCAGGGGTCAGGGCCTTACCCTCAATGACCGAGTACAATCCGAAACACTAGAACAAAAAATTGTTTGATAATAACATGTATTTGTCACTAGTGAGTTAATTCAATACTGTATATACAAATGCAGCAATGCATTTAACAAAAATAATCAATTTATACCACGACATGTTTCGACGGCTCAAAAATCAAGTGCAATCACAACTACTGAACACTAAGCTTATATAGAGCAAAGGGATAATGATAAGATAAGGTAAGTTAATTCAGGTAATATTTCATAAAATATACTCAAGTTATAAGCTAAATATATATTGTGAAATCATGACCATGTTATTATATGAATAAATGAATGAATGAATGAATGAATCATGTACTGTATATGAATGATGGAATAAATAAACAAGTGAATGAATGATTGCATAAATAAATGGAATGAAAGAATGAATGAATGAATTGATGAATGAAAGATTTAATAAATAAATAAATGAATGAATAAATAAACAAGTTAATAATTAAATTATTGAATAAATATATAAATGGATGAATGATTAATTGAATAAAAAAATGAATGATTAAATGCATGAATGAAATAAAATAAATTTAATAAAAAGGAATGGTAGTACAAACGAACAAACGAATCAATGACTGTACAAATGAATGAATGACCAAACGAATGAGTGACCTAACAAATTACCTACGTATAGTACTTACACAGAGAGTTACCAGGAGTGGAGTTGCAACTGTTGTGCTAGCTTAAAAAATAAAAACAGAATTGAAAACCAAATTAGAAGAGATGTGTGTGTATTTTCATCCATACAGTACAGGGTTAGCTGTAGAAAAATAAGGGTTGGTGGGTGATAACACTGGTAAACTCTAAATAATAAGAGTGGATTTAAAGGAAGGGGACGCGTTTGTGAGCTTGTCATATAACAATAGTAAACGTGTTTGACCCGTTTCTGTCGTTGGGGATAATTTGTAGATCGCGCCTAACAAAGGCGATAAATATTTTTAAAATAAAAATTTTTTTAATTACTCAGAAAAGTAAACGCTAATGAATTATTAAAAATATCCACTTCTGGACAAGCATCAACAAAACCATTTTTCCAAATATTAACTTCGGAAAAGAAAACACTAATATTACAAATTCTGTGATTAGAAACTTCAAATCTAAAGAAAGAAATTAAATAACAGTTGAAATCATTATTTATACATAAAAAGAAGTATTTTAAATATATATATATGTATATATATATATATATATATATATAAAGACCATTGTAATCCGAAAGTCCTCTTTAATGGGAGGGAGACCTGTACTCATAAACTTAAAGAGCAGCTAATAGTTAAAACTTGCTCAGATTTATGAATATTCACAAAATTAAAAACAATTTATTGATTGGCAAATTTATGAATATTAATAAGATTTAAGAGTAGCCAATAGTTTGCCTACATTTTGAATACTCATAAAAAGAACAGCAAATGTTAACACTTCCTCATAATTATTGAAATTTATGAATATTTAGACCAAATTTATGAATATTTAAATGCAACATTTAAGAGTCCCCTTACCATTACTTTCTTCTGAAAACCTGCCAAAGTTTTTGCGATTCTACCTTGTGTAGGTATTGTGATGAAAAATACACAGGCACCAATCAAAGCAGAGACGCCCAATTGACGATACAGGATGTATAGTGACACAGCAAGCTACACAAATTAAAAGAAATCTATTTAATATACAATAAAATCTCTCCCATTGACCTCACACCAGGGATTTTAATCTTGCGACCCTGACCGAGGTCCTACAGTAATTTGCCCCTTGGTCCAACTGTCACTTGGTGCAGCCACAACTGAAATGGAGACAGGCCCAATAGCAATATATCTTTAATTATTATTATATCATTAAATTGCTTAAAGCCTAGTAGTAAAATAGAGTCATAATTTTAATGCCTAAAAGGGGTATGCATACAGAAATAATGTTTTTATGAAGTAAGTGTTTTGTCTTCGCAGTTATGAAGTGTAAGGATAAGCACATTCTACTTTCCAAATGGTACCCCTCATGTCAGCTTGCAGTCAATCGTTGTACACGTCTACTACGCAGCATGCGCTTGACCAGAAAAATCTGAGTAACCCCCATCGCTTCTCTTCTTATTAAAAAAAAGTTTTAGTTGCACACTGAGGTACCATCCTTATCCAAGACTTGGTTCTAACAACAATAATTATTGAGGAGGTTTTCAAACAAGCGCTGATGTAAGGTTCTGGATTTACTGCACCCATGCATTATTAACTGTAACTTGTGCTTAAAATAAAACTGAACACACATACCTGATAGGGAACGGACCAAAGATAATGTATCCATTGGAATGAGTTCAGTAGGTTCATAGCATCTACAGACATGTGGTTGGTGATCTGACCCATCGTCATACTGCCCCCAGTCATCGAAAAACTTGACAAATGCAAGGACTTATCATAAACTGATGCCTGTGAGAAAAATATGAATTTTTCATCTCTGTGTTCCATGTTTGATTTCATAAACTGGAATATACAGTATGTGATGCATTCTATAAATGGACATTTCTCCATGTATCATCATTTACTTTCATAAATCTAATAATATAATAAAAATGATTAAATAATACCATAATATTATGATTATATCGTACCTGAATAGAGGCTCGTAGATGTATACTCTCCATAATCATGATCTGGTAATGAGATTGAAGACAGAACGCCCGAAGTGCTGCTGCCACGAAGATGACAATAACCAGTACAAATCCGTTTTTAAAAAATGTTTCCACAGAAACATAATGACCGTCCATATTCTGAAAAACATTTTTAAATTAGAAATTGATGGCTAGTAACAAATCACAAAAATAAGAAACATGATGCTAAATATAATACAGTATGAGAAGCACATATATACGTACAATAATATATTTTATTCTGTAATCCACCTATGTTTTAGAGCAGAGAAACAGTTAGGCGTGACTTTTTTTTATACTTTGTTTCGCTGCCACGAAGATGACAATAACCAGTACAAATCCGTTTTTAAAAAATGTTTCCACAGAAACATAATAATAATGATTTTGATTAAAAATAAAATTTTATTTTTGGTCAATTAGAGCATCCACCACCACAAAAAAATGGAAATTAAAGAAAAAAAATAAAAGTTTTTCCTTATTTTTATTACGCCCGCTGCTGCATGGAAATCTCAAAAAATAAGATATGTATATTTCTTCCTTAATTTATACAAATTTAAAGCATTTTTAAGATAGTTAATTTTTGAGATAGTGTCGCCATCACTACTGTGTACACGCAGGTACCTCGGTTTCAGTTTGCTGGGCTCCAGCAGCTTTCACCGAGGATAAGCCTATGGCTCAACTACCTAAGAGGCATTAGCATTAAATCTACCAACTCACCTCTTTACCGGTGGAATAATAGATTTCTGTCACATAACTGACAACGCCACCAAGAGCAATGGGGCTGATGAAACTTAAACTGTCGCCACAAAACTTGAGAAGTCCCGCAAGGGCAACACTCTTGCCGTGGCACTTGGCATACACACGTAACAGGTTAAGCTGATGGCCCTTTTGTGAAGCACGTTCCTGAAATTACAACAGTTAGTTTGACCAGACTTGAAAAGGTAATTCCAGATTGAAATATGATGTACACTACAGATGTATAAATAAAATTCAGTTTTGATGTGAGGCCTAGTAAAAATTGTGTTATAACTATGGTTAAGATTATAGTTAAGGTAATTATGTAAGTAACTGGGACCGGTTTACCGGGTATCTCAGACATGAAGAGACCCTTAGGGGAGAAGAAAGGTACTGCACGAGCTTGTCAACAGCGCTTTGAGACTCCGGTATAAAGCGCTATATAAATCGAACTACTGTACATTACATTAGAAAATTACTGTATTATCTTCTACAAACTATATTTAAAATTGCTTTTAGTATCATAATAATTTCTTTAACTTGTATAATACTTAATTATACTGTCAATAAATTAATCTTTATTTTAATTTGCTTATTTGATTGATGTTTTTAGTTTGATTATAACATTTTCTTTGATTTCACCACATTCAATCTACTTTGGAAAAAGGGGATTGTAAATTCCATGGGAAATCGTGTGCAATGGTACCAATATGTACATTATAGCCCTACCTTTTGGTCAACTACAGGGAGAATCAACCAGGTAGTTGATGAGTCAATGTGTCACTGACCATCTAATTGGAATTGATATAGCATCCTCCCATTTGTCATATATATAAAGAGGATGAAATTACTTAATTAAATAAAGGAGAGAGTGATTAATTATAAAAAAAAGAGAATAATTACAGTAGAACAGAAGAGACTTACTGTATATCAAAGATATAAATCAAGAAGACTTCACATAAATAGAAAACCAGAGAAGCGACTTCAACACATTTACTGTATGTCCAATAATTTATATGATTGATGGTGGTTTGAATAAACACACTTACTGTATGTCCAATAATGTATATTATTGATGGTGGTTTGAATAAACAAGAAACTGCATAAAGTCTACTGAATATAATTTGACTTTGATCCTCTCATGCGAGTCAAATCAAGATTGTTGGCATGTT
Source organism: Anneissia japonica (assembly GCF_011630105.1). Taxonomy (NCBI): domain Eukaryota; kingdom Metazoa; phylum Echinodermata; class Crinoidea; order Comatulida; family Comatulidae; genus Anneissia; species Anneissia japonica. The sequence continues at coordinate 648,469 of NW_022693771.1, read as the reverse complement.
TACACCAATTTCCCTAAAATCTTGCTGCCCGATCTTAAAAAAGCACTTGCCCCAGACGTCAGGCAAGTGGTTGCTGACCCCTCTTACTGTTGGTTGCAAAGTCTAGGTACAATTTTGGGCTTTATCAAAAATCATTTTGAAACCAAAGCTGAGTAAATGTTTTAAAATTTGACTATCAAATTATCACAGTACATCACTGCCTATTAACACTAAAAAACGTCCTAATAAATACTGTAAAATAAATAAATTAAAAATAATAAGTTTTCACCTTCTCTTCGTAAAGCGCCTTCTCAAATTTATCTCCATTGTATTTTGCTAAGTGGTTATATGGCAGTACACCTAGATCAGTCATCTCCAGAGGGCGCTTGTAACCAGTCCTAAACAGCCAATTCAGCCACCAGTAAAATGCGGTTGACAGAAGGTTGGTGTACATCTCCATATAATACATATCTGGCTTACGGAGGTCAGATGGTATGCCACTGCCCCGGTCCCCACAGCAGCAGAGCTGAAACATAATCCAGGTTTTATTCAGAGTTTTTTAAACCACCATACTTAGCTGGTAAGTTTAAACTAGGGGGTATTTCACAATGTCTAATCACTGCATGGGCAAGCCAAACCTTTTGTCATCCTTATACACATGGGTAGGGAGAGGTATTGTGTCCAAAAACACTGACAATGGCCTGCCTTAGACTCGAACCGTACTTTTTTGAGTAGCTCATGTTGGATATATGGAACTGAGCCTAGCTTTAAAACTGTCTACTGTGATCATGTGACCACTATTTAAAATTATCGATAACTCACCTTTAACCTAATTATATTGAGTTCCAGTAATAAATACAGAGAATACACAGCCATGAATACAATACTTAAGTAATATCTCATATATGATCCGTCATTATGAGCGTCAAAATGTTCCAGGTTCATAAAACGAATGACCTCCGCACATAACGCACATGCCCAGTACAGTAACAACAGCAGTGACATCACCGGTTTATTCCAAACTTCCATCATGTGAAAATAGATGATCGCCATTATGCCTCCAACAAAACAACAGCATGCCGGAATGTAGAGTTGTGGTACGGATGGCATGTCTGCGTGGACTTCGAGGTCAGTGATGAGTCCTTCAGCGAATGACGCACTTAAAAAGAGGAATAACGCAACGTTGGTGAGCCATCTGACGATGTGTCCGGGGTACTGCAGGAGAAAACGGGATTGGAATTTACGAAGACGCGTACAGCAACCAACAATGATAAGTATTAGCGATGCAAGGGCCACAAACGTAACGTGCGGTACGCAGTAGAGTAAGTTGCTGAAACATGTGTTATAAACAGTGTGGTTTAAATCCCAAACAAAGTCTTTGAAAGATCCGTAGGAACCATTGTCACCACAGAACCAGTACTCTTCATCTGCCATCTTTATTACACCGTCTGTCTACAATATATAACCAATTTGATCTTGCATCTGAAATGAAAATAATGTCAATATTACTATATTAACAAATACAGTAGAACCCCTATTAAGGGGACATCTTTGGGACCTAAAAAAGTGTCCCCTTAATAGGGATACCCCTATTCAGGGGACACTAACCAAAAATATAAAGTTGTCCCCTTAATAAGGGTTTTTGACAGGTTTTCATACAATGACATACTGTATATTCTTTATAATTTTAATTGACATAGAATCAGTTACAGTAAAATAAGAACTAATTATAGTAATAATTTGCAATGCAAATACTGTATCAATTCATTTATAATAAGAAATTAGCATAAATGCAATTAAAACAACAATAGAAATATGTTCCAAATATTGTTTCATTATGCAATATTGATGACCAAATATTCTTTATTAAATATATATACTTTTTTTAAATATTGAGCTTTCTATTATTAAATGAACAAATAATCTTTTCAAATAATCTTTTTTGAGAATATCTATCTCCACTTTTTTCGATTGAGTTGCTTCGTCAGATATTATTCTCTCGAAGACGATTGAAGCACTCAATCGTAACGTGGCAATATTCTCAACCAACAACAACAGTTCTTTACAGAACTATCTACGTGGTGTAACCACAAGCATTAATATATTATTATTATTATAATTTCATATGGTTTGAAATAGTATAATGTGATTAATATGTATGTGAAATGTCCTGAAAAGGTAAACAAATACTGGTTTATTTACAAATAACAACAATCATATTAGAGCTTTCTATTTAGATGGATTTTAATAGTATGAATAGAGTATGTTTTGATGTGGATTAGAATCCTGAAATATACAAAAAACAAAGAAAATAAATGGCTAATACACAAAAATCATACAGTACTTGTATATATTTATGAGCCCCTACTACTGTCTAGGTAAACTAGTCAGCCAAAAATATGTGTGCATTGAACTGTGGACATCCTTTCTGGCTAACCTCTGGTCTCTGATTTCCAGTTTTGTTTATTGGAAGTGCAATAATATGGCCCAAGTGCAAAGTCCCTACTAGAAGAACCCCACTGGAGTCTGCAGACTACCTAGCTGGTTCCAAAAAAAAAAAAAAATACAAATAATACAGTTGAGTGGTAATTCATGAATCAAGGTTGGATAACCAAGGCACTGAAAATTATACATTGTGTGATATTATGAAATAACCTTTACAATGGAGTACAGACTTGAATAAACAAGGACAACTGGAAATCAGTTTGAAATACATAGCAATGTGAAAGTTATCTCTATAAATTTGAACAATGACTATAGGTTTATTTTATTTATGTAATGTAATGTATGTACTGAAGTTCGATTTTTATAGTGCTTTATTCCCGAGTCTCAAATTCCTCAAAGTGTGGACTACTGTAGCCTGTACAGTAACTCTCTTCTCCCCTAAGGGTCTCCTCATGTCTGAGCTAACCGGTAAAACAGTACCAGCTACTCTCATCTCCCCACAACTGGAGGTGTATGGACAAGTACACCGGGGTAACCCCCTACCCGTCTAAAAAAATGTACTGGGTTCTTTTAAGTGCACACATGCTAAATTGTGTACACTGGGCCCACGGTTTATAGTCCTTATCCGAGAAAACTTGTTCCACCACCAGAACCAAAACCGCTCGTCCATCCAAATCGCCAATCAATCTATGTCATAGTATTTTCATGGGCATGAATCTGATTTTAAAACACAAGAGCGAAACCATAGAGAAAGAATGGTACCATGGTCTAACTTGAAAATTTATGCTGGACTCCACGGTACAGTATATCATGCATGCATACAAGTTACTGTATATCTTTGAAAGACAATCTTAGGAAAATTTCTCAAGAGTAGTACAGCAACAGCGTTCGCGCATACTGTACATTAACAAACAGATGGACCTTGTCCTACGCAAGACTAATGATTTAATTAAACGTTTTTACATTAAAAAAAACAGATTGAAGGAATGAATGCGGACATACTGTATTCATAATACACCCCAGACATAATAAAAAAATATCCACACACAACATAATAGAAATTAAATATTCCCCAATAGAGCAAACATTTCATGAAATTTCAGATAATAATCTCTGATGAAAAAAACTGGTTGACCACAGGTATACTGAGCTTGACCTCTAATTATTTCATTTTCTTTGAATTTAGCCACATCGCTGATGGTTTCCCACTGAGGCATATTAACCACATCCTCTATTTACAGTATACTGTGTGTTTGTGCAAAACAATTTGGAGATTATTGACAAGGACACACACAATGCACATTGTGAATTCACCTCAAAACTCTTCCAAATTATTTCCTTTAAAATGCAATATACGATGGATTAATTATTTGATTGATTAATTGACTGATTGATTGATCGATTGATTAAATGATTTATTCATTTATTTATTGCAGTAGAGGATTAAAGGGTGGAAAATCATCACCGGGCTCCCTTAATTTTTTTAATTAATAAAAACTTAGAAAAAACAAAAGAATATTTTCAGTGATAGGACTGAGATGGGTAGGACCCTCCATCTGCGAACAGTTGTGCCTTCATAAAATTTGCCAACAAAGGGTCCAAAATGTCCGACAGCGGGTCTCACCAAAAGTGTATCTTCCTGGGCCATTCTGTAATACTGTAGGACTATTATTACTATATACATACAGTACAGTACCTGCCAACTTTGTTCGTGTCTGATGCGAGACAAAAAAACAAAATTAAAATTTGTATAATACCCTCTACACCCTAGGAGCCAGACTAGGTTTTGTATGCAATTTGAGATGCAGAGAATTTTTGGCTTAGTTAACAAATTTTCAAAATGTGGCAAAAGGTCATATTTAAAGGTCATAGCCATCTCCGCAACCAGTGGTTGTGGAGATAATGGTGTTAATTATGGGTGTTAATTACGGTGGTGGTGGTGGTGGTATAATCAAGAAATAGAGTGCCCTCTATACTGTTACTTTTTTAAGCCCTCTATACTGTTACTTTTATTTAATTGTAGTGGAAATACTATGGACTACAGTCCTTTGTCATTATACCCCGATAACAAATTTATTTGACCTGTATTCACATTTTAATGATGAATTCACTTCATTTTTATGAATTTGAAGGTAGAATTGGCCGATAAATTTTTCATCTTTTTATACAGTTTTGTGAGATAATAAAACGTAGGCATGGCTCATGTATTACTGCATGTGTGAGAGTTGGTAGGTGTATACATTCTGAATTCCTTGATCTTCCATTGGATTGGTAGTTTAATAATAATGATAAATTCATGTATCATAATGTCTGCTGCTATTTGTACAAGCTCATATTACAGTGTTGTTGTACACACCACTACATACAAGTATTCATTTACATAATGAAGTCTTTTGTAATTTCTATTTAAAGTGCCTGTCAGGAATACAAACAATTGCTTCGAAAATTGATTGTACTCCTACACCATCACTCACCTAAACTCTTCAGGGGTATGTTTGAAAATCAAACCCAAATATTATGTGACTGTGTTTTCTGCTAGAATGTATTCTCCATTTTTTTATCTATCACAAACTGGGCAACTGCATGCATAATTCCATGCAGTATTACATATTCGTATTCATTTTGTTTTTCTTCCAGGGATCTCTATTTATTCTGAATGCTGATTAAAAATAATGCTTGGAAATTAGATTTGACATTTACTGTCCATGAAGAAATATTATACAGAATTTTTTTTTTTTTTTTGCAATACTGTATGTATCATTTGATACTTGATCCTAAAAAGTGCTTGCCTTTTTTGCTTGTCTAAAATCAAGTCTATACTAATAATGAGAAAGGGCAAGGTCAAAATACAAGGGGTATTACATTTATTAATGAAATAAAGTTGGGTTAACAACAAAATATTTTGACCTTTATTGTCCATAAAAAAAAAAAAAAAAAAAAGACCCTGTTGCTTGCAGTTTAACTATAGTATTGTACATGCTTCTTCAATACTATTAATGTTTTCCCCTCTTTTTATTCAATAGTTAATTAAAATCACCATTGTCGGTCAACATTTTTTGCACCACCAGTATAAATTATTGTGAGGGTTGCTGGCGCATTATAAATACACATTATTATTACTGCAAGTCTGTCAGCAATATAGGCCTACTAGTAATAAATAAAAACAAGGTTCATAAAATAATAAATTGAACATCAATTATTACAAAGGTGGACATAATTAAAATATAAGTTGGTAAGTTGGTATTTGAGAAAACATTTACTATGATAACCGGGGCACAGTGAAAACTAACATCATTTTCGTTTTTTACTCCCTACTCACAACAGGCCCGACCCCTGCATCAACAAACCAACATGGCAATACATATTTCTAATGTACACCAAAGAGTAAATGCTTTAATAATACACAGTGTATTTTTTATGTAATGGAAAACACAGGAAACCATTCTGGTGTTCTTTAGTAGTAACCAACTGGAACTTGACAAAAACCATGGTGTTACAGTATACAGTACCTGTCTCTTATACACATCTAGATGTGTATAAGAGACAGGCCCTGTACAGTAGTTCAATCATTCATTCATTCATTTCCATTTATTTTTATTTGCAATAAAATACATTATATAAATTTTAGTGCACAGGAATTTTGTTCAGTTTAACAGTAGGACTACCAATTTGTTTGCAAAATTTAACCAGAAAACTGATTGTCTTTTTGTCCCGTCGACTACTGTATCAGACATAAAACTTTCTTGATACAATATCGAAATCTGACGTTCATCCCTTAATCCAACTTACTCCAGATCCAATGTTAATCCAACATTGATGTTCAATTCAATAGCAGAGTATGTTAACACATGTTTCCAACGTTGATTCAACGATTTTCAATGCCACAAAGAATGGCGCAATAGACCTTTCTGGAGTGTCAATCAAACTTAACAACTGGCCAATCAAACTTAACAAGCGCTAGGGATTCACACGCGTCTCACAAACACATGTGTTGTCCCACAAACGCACGTGTCCGCGTATGTTTTAACACTGTCGCCTTGTGGGACCTTAGCAACAATATCCAAGGGGCGGGGCTTAGCGGAATGGTCCATTTGTGTTCAAGGGTAAGGTTTGGCACAGCATAAATTATAAATAAGAAAAAACTTGGCTTTATTCTAGCAAAAGAAATAATTCTGCAAACGTTTGCAGACCCAGTGCAAAAGATGATGGGGATGAATCTAGCCTCATCCATATATGTATGCCTGGGGCCATAGGATAGGAAAAAGACTTGGCTAAGTTTGAGCAAAAGTAAGGCGAGACTTTTTTTATACCTTGTTTAGCGAACCGCAGCCCCGTTTAGCGAACCCACCGCTCGCCAATAATAATGATTTCAAATAAAAATGAAATTTTATTTTTTCCCAATTAGCCACCACAAAAAAAAAAATGGAAATTTCAGAAAATAATATAAAAAAGTTTTTCTTTATTTTTAATACGCCCACCGGCGGCAACCTTGAAATCTCCAAAAATAAGATATTTATATTTTAGGAGGATTTGTAAACCATTAGCAAAAGCTTCTTTAACTATTAAAGTTTAGAGCTGCAGTAAAACAAAAATAATATAGTTTTCTAAAGGTGTTGCTTCTGTTTTGGCTCTGCCTAGATATTTCTTTTTTTTTATATTTTGAATTGAAATAATATATTTGATTATTTTTCAGTTTTCAAATCCTCCTCAGTAATATAGCAGAATTAGTAGAAATATTTTATTGACTCCTTTTTTTCTGTGTACATTGCAAATGTGATATCATACCAGCATAAACATCCTAATTGGTAAAATGGAAAAAAAGTGGACCATTTTTTAAGATGAAATACAATTTTTTTTTTAAATTGGCCTATTATCAACATATGGCTAACAACTACAGTACATTAGTATGTATCTACAGTAGGAAATAGTAAAGTATTTTTATGATGGGACAATATAAAACACTGCAGGAAATCACATGTACCACACTTCCTATGATTCCGCTACAGCTAAGCCAACGCTACATGGTAGGTTTATAGGTGTATGTTGGATTTCTATGGTCAATACTTCACATGAATACAAATACTTTGAAGAGATTTCATCAATGGATTACCAGATTAGGAGCCCTAGCAGGACTTGAAGTTCAACTAAGCTGAGTGATCAGAAACTCAGGAAACCATTCGGTGGATTACGAGATTAGGAGCCCTAGCAGAACTTGAAGTTCAACTAAGATGAGTGACCAGAAACACAGGAAACCATTCTGGTGTTCTTTAGTAGTAACCAACTGGAACTTGACAAAAACCATGGTGTTACAGTATACAGTACTATACCATCCCCTAAGGGCATTGAAAACAAAATTAATAACCAAGGAGGTCAACCTTCTGTATTGCAAGCAACATCCGGCACTTTCTGTTTTTGAATTAGGAATTGACAATGGACTTTCCTTTGGCATTTTTCACTATGGACAATCAAATTTCTCTTGAGTGTTTTTTCCTGGAAAAATGGCTTTATAATAAAAACGTAAACCATCAATAATGCCATGGTGTTAATATGTGCATGCTTAATAGATCAGCCTAACCATCACCTGCAAATTACACCTGCCTCAGTGTAAGCACAGCCACAGCATCAGCATTCCTTTAATAATTAGTGTATGTTTGCACCCACCCTTCCCACACAGCCCCTCTCCCACCACACTTAATAAAATCAATATTATATTTATTTGCTCTTTTTAGACAAACAACCTGTTGGTGTCTACACAATGTACTGTACAGTAGGCATTTTACAGGTGGTTTTAGAAAGAAAAAAAATAGGTTACCCATCCAGCCCCACCCTTCCTTTCCCCTTACCCAGGTAAGACTACATTAGATTGTAAACAGTACAAATTAGTGAAAAAGTAAAACACAAAACAAGTAGTGTATCCAGGTGTATGTGGGAGTGTGCACACCCCTTCCCACAAAAGGAGCTCCCTAATCCCCCAGTTTGCATCCCCATTGAAAATTTTTGAAGCAAAAATTCTCACTCAATTTGTTAAAAATCACCTCAGCAAGATAGCTCCACTCCACACATAATCATCGAGCACCCCCCCCCCCACAACCACTTAATATTTCTAGAACATTCAACATACACCATTATTGCACAAGACTGTCCCTGACTAATGACATTCCTCCATGAAAATACTAGCTCACGATGAAACAATGGCATATGATGTAAAACTACGTTGATACAACGTCGATATCCTAAAGTTACCGTAATCCCTTGATCCAACTTCCTTAACCAAAAACAAAAAACTTGTCAACAATATTTCAACGTTGAGTCGACGATTTCTACTACAACCACAAAAATGACGCAATTCCCTACCAAAATAAGTACGTAAACTAGTATAAGTCAGACATAAGGCCTAGCTAGGTGTATTTATGACAAAAATTCCGCTAGGTATGTTCCGGCAAAAGTTTGCATGCCTGTAATTGGGGCCTACTCAGTATAGGTAGGAGGGTATCACCACAGTACCACTCTATACGGCAAGGTCATGGACATGGCTAGGATATATGGGCCTAGGCCTAACTAGGGGGAAGGCCTACACCTCACTCAGGCTTAATTCACTACACCAGTTTAGGCTAAACCTACTAAATATTGAGACAGTAAACATAGTGTTCTTACTTACCGCCTAGTATCAATATACACAATGGAAGTAATATAACAATTGCTTATTTTTGATCACACAGCCCGAATACATTCACACCCTTGGACTTCAAGCTTCAGAATGGAACAGAACAAAACAGAGCAGAGCAGCAGAGAGTAACGAAGATTTCCACATGTTTGAGTTATTTATCATAGCGCCATCATGCGTCTCAGAAAGTATGGCCCTAATAATAGTTGATCATTATCTGATCATCATCCTAAAACGAGCCTCTAATCATCATCCACTAATTATCATCTGGTGATCACAGGCCCTGTGGCTTTCTGAGACTGGGGGCCCTTTTTGATCCGGTAGCCAATTCGATTTTCCAATATTTTTCATTGTGTTCCAGCTTGTTTTTCGACGAAATAAATTATATGATATCAAGTTGCAGCTAGATCCACCAAGTATTTGAAAGAGAGCGGGAATGGGGCAGCTCACAGATCTATATCACCTCAACAGGCCTGTAACCAGGAACCCTGCCGTTTGCTAGCTGGCTCCGCTTGGATGGCAAAAAAAAAAATCTCGAAAGAAGATTGCTTAAACTTAAAAAAAAAAAAAAAAAAAAAAAACAATCCTGTTCAAATAATCTTTACAGACAGTAGCAACTTTAAATAAAAAAATCCTAGTTACGGGCCTGCTCAACCCCACCAATTTATGATTATGGCAGCTCTAAATGGTAGGAAATGGCCCTCATAGACTTCGTTGTCCCAAAGCAATCTCAGAACTGGGGGTTGAGACATGAAATAGTCTCATAAACGTGTCTTTTTTTAGTTTTACTAAGAGACTCAAGAGTCATTTATTACAGAGGTTACCTCGGCTAGCGTCATTCCTGTCGCAAATACGAGTACAAATACATGAATGGGTGTTTTGGATGTTTTTATGTTTTATATTTTGATGATGTTGATTTTTGTGTTTTATTTCATGAAATATCTCATTGGTCGGTCTTTATTTGCTTGTATTTTCTTATTGTTCTTTGAAATTGTTTCTATATTTTGGGTTGGTGCAGGTTTTGGATGGGTACATCTATCTTCGGATGACAGTTTTATACAGTACTTTTGCCCATCCTAGGCAGCCCATACCAACTTTATTGTTTTTGTTTATTGTCGGAAGATTTAAATAATAAAAATAAATAAATAATAAAACGTGAGTATATTCCTTTTATCTTCATTTTTAAAACAATTGGTATATTTAGGGGGCAGATGCGGCCCATGTACAATGGGCCCCGAAGGTGCCCCTACCCATAGGGTCCTCGACCTAGCACCCTTTCAAAAGGGCTTTGTTGATACATAACGGCATAAGGTGTCTCCATATCATATCCAGTGGCGGATTACAGGGGGCCCTGTTTCTTCCCCCCCCCCACACTTTAATTTTAAATATATTGGGAAATGGTGGCACTGGTTGATGCTCGGTCCGAGCCAATGAGTTGTGGATAAAGACCGTGTTTTGCCTGTCTGACGGAGGGACTTAAGCTAACTGTCTCTCCAGGGTATGCCAATGTAATATGTTCCAAATGAGCAAGGGTGATTAACGCGCCTAGCCTATGTTCATTATTGGTTTCCAATATTTTTTGTTACAACTATTATCACTTAATCGTCATCACCATCAACATTACATCACCCCCACCATTATCAATATAATCCTTGCACCATCTCACCATCATAATTGTCCTCAAACGGAGAAAATAAACATAGGCATTGAATTTTGGCCAAAATTTGTACCGCACATAGAACCATTAAACAGCTTTAAACTTATTGTCAACTACTATCATTCCGTCTATTGTAGGCAAATTATACATATTTAACTAATTTTAATATTGTAGCTTTATTTTCAGATGACATCAGCATAACAAACTTATAATCATTAGGGCAGAAATGAAAATCCTCCTCAACACCATCACCGTCATCATCCTTCATCATTACCGTCATTGTCACCATCATGACCATCTTCGGCTGTCGTCGTCATAGTCATGCTGGCGATGGCGGCGTAATCGTCATCAATATTATCATCTTCATCATTAGAAACAACTTCAGCACACAAGAAATAATATTGCAAAAATGAAAAACATATTCAAATAACAAGAGTGTACCACCTCCACCAGTCCTTTCTAGACACCATATAGGCCTATGTTGTGACCTAATAAAACAAAGTTAAATAAATAAAAGTTAAATTCAAGAATACTAAACTTTAGATAAGATTCGTACGTTTATGTCGCTTCTTTGCCATGTTGACGAAGTCGTTAACCAATTTACTCTCAATCCGATGATGTTAGTGTGTAAGTTTGTTTTTTGGCTCCGTCGGTGTTCGTTTTATGACACGGTTCTCAACGCAACTTTATTTATTTTCCACTTCATGACAGAAACAAATCAAAGAAGCTTAAACAATTTCATATTTATATCTCTAAATTCCAGCATTCAATCGTTTAAATTATTATGAGATTAAGAAAAGTAGGTCTACAATGTATTATATACGGTACGGTATTAATAGTAATAGCTTTCTTTAGAAATTTAATTTTCAGTGATTATGGTTTGTAAATGTTTATAAAACTGTTCCATCTTCTGTGATTAGAAAACTGGTAATAAATGTGTATTTTTCTTTCGCTTTTTTGACGTGACATCATCGATGACCTCTTTAAGAGTTTTGTCCCGATATGTTTTCCATGCCTCGTGTCGCTCCAGATTAACTTGCATCTCTTGGTCGGTGGGATATGGGACGCCCTGAAAATACAACCAAAGAAATATAAATTACAAATACACTTCCTCACTAAAAAGTAATGGAAGATATTCAACCTAAATTAATAAGAATCAAATGGCACAACAAATAGGAATGAGAGAATATCGTACTACTGTATAACTAAATGAATGTTCTTTCTGCATCCGACCAAATTAATTCTTAACAAATTAAAAGGAGAAAAATATTCAATAACTGGAAGTTTTTATCAGAACTATAGAGGGCGTTGTATTTCATTATTTATTTTTCTATCCTCCTACTGTTGAACTAAATACACGTTTCAATTTTAATAAACTCAACACGTTTACACCACAAGAAATAAGTCTTTTTACACAGTATCACAGAAACAAGTCTACTTACTGCAATACGTATTGTGTGTATCTGAAAGTCCGAAGCATTATCAAGAAAGAACTGTTTAGAGAGAACCAAGCACTCAGCCCCATCGCTGACCAAGCTCAGGTTTGGTTGATTACCAAATAAATCGTTCGTAAGACCCTAAAAATACAAGGTAAAAAACAAGGTTTAAACAAGCCATAACTACCGTAACTATATTGCAGTTAATTTTGAAAATCTTCAGAATATTTATGATTTGTGTGTCTTAAGGCATGTAGACACTTAACTATCGGCTGTACCATTATTCCGTTGCCATAATCATGTCAAAAACGTAAGTACATGTGCTTAACCAGTCAAAGTCTTAAGAATAGTAGGCTATGCCTGTGATAAAAAAAAAAACAGTTTAACGACCAAAATGAACTTAATTATTATTTCAACAGGTTTATTCCAGAAAATACAGTGTTATGCACTTACAAATATCCCTCCTTTCTGTAGTTTTTGCACTTCCACAAATACGAACCGATTTTTCGCCTTTGACGTTTTGGAAACTTTACTCCACACTGACGTTGCTGAGTTTGAATGGTCTACAGATTTTTAAAGAATAAAAAAATTATCTTATTTTGTTTGTTCATATTTATACGATATTACATGAAGAATAGGAATGTAATCCAATGGTAGTTCTTTTTAACACGAGTCGCATGTTTACAATAGAAGAAACAATTATCTAGCGTATAAACTTTAATAAGCCTATTTGAGTCCAGTATCCGATATACTTTACTTTATAAAACTCTTAACCTTGTCCAAATGCACCTACCTTTCAAATCACTTGAGAGTGGTGGCAATGGTGCCTATAATATATAAAACAAATCTTAAATTTTAACTTTACAGCTGTTCTTCAATATGTGTAAATACAAAAGTCATAAAATAGTTGAAACGTCAAAACATAGGCCTAATAAATTAGTCATCTGAGATATCCATCATCATCATCATCATCATCATTATAATAACCAATATCATCACCAACATGACAACCATCATTAGTCCTCATTAATCCACTACCGCTACATCATCACCACCATCGTCAGCAACATCATGATCAAAATAATAATTATCATTATCACCATCGTCGTCGTCATTAGCAGGAGATATCTCTCCCTTCGGAAACATCACTATCATTATGGCTATCATCATGAAAATTGTTAACATTATCATTCATTTATTTTCATCTAGCACTGTCAGAAAATTTCACCTTAATATCTTGATCTGGAATGACATTGATGTGAGGAGGTTCCGGCTGTCGGCGCGTTGACAAACTATTTTTATCTTCATCAATCTTGTATTTATTTTCGCTAAAAATACGATGTTCTGACGGCAACTTCGATAACCATGATTCGACAGTTTTCTTTTCTCGGCATGTATGTGGATGTTGTCTCTCTGTGTAGAAAGTCTGAGACTGTTCAGAAATGGATTTATCGACAGAGTTACCCTTGTCAAAGTCATTAGAACTGCTTGAAACTCGCGAGATATATGGATTGATACGCCTAAGATCGTCTGGTGATGTAGAGTAACCACGTGATGAATGACCTGAAAATGATTCGTCAATGAAATCGTCGCGGAGTATGTAGTCATGTGACATTACAGATTCACGCTCAGAAATCGTAGATAGTATTGATCCCGACCTGTCGCGCACTCCGCCACCTCCAATGTCTTTCGTATGCAAAAGGGGGAGGTTCAGTCCTCGTTCGTATATTGACATGTTCATTTTCTTTATGGTTTTCATTTTCCGCCGTAAAAACTTCCTTTCTTTCTGTTCGATCAACTGCCTATGGGTTAATTCGATCTCTCGTTCACCATCAGTCCCGGTGACTTCTTCAACACAATTTAAATTTGAAAAGGAAAAATAACAATTACTATTTAAATATAGCAGATAAATAATTGCCCCATTATTGAAATAACGGCCGAAATATGAGTAATTATACATATGTAAATACACACACACCCACACCACCAA